>NC_056733.1:827310047-827350047 GCF_019279795.1 Protopterus annectens
CTGCAAACCTACCTTCTACCCTCCCTACTCAATGAAGCATCAGTTCTAACCAATTTAGAATCCTCCATAAACACAAACCTGAATCCTGCTACAACAAAATTGCCAAGTTTGCTACTAATTCATCCTCCTTTACCGATCACTGCAAAGCTCTGCATACCCTTAGCTGTCTGGAAACCCCCCCACCTCTCCTACATTCAACTACTAGCAATACATAAAATCATACACAAACCATTAGCCTGTCAAGCTCTTACCCCTTTAATAAACATGTATTTTCTAGAAAGAACTCTTACATCAAATTGACAAATGACTTCTCACCATAAATAAACCAAATTATACGACGACCCCCTATTAAATATTCAAAAACATGCACGCTGATTGGTCAGCATGCACGTTGTAAATCAGAGTTATAGTAATGGAAAAAGGTCCGGTTGCCTGGACTTTTTCCATTACTATAACTCTTTTTTTTACAGCAACGGAGAATGCAAGATCTCTGTTGCTTCACACTGTTTCACTATGTTAAACGGGTTTAACATAGCGAGACAGCTTTAAAAAAGCAAAAGAGATTCTCCGTTGCTTTTTTTAAAGCTGTCTCGCTATGTTAAATGGGTTTAACATAGCCAGACAGTTTTAAAAAAGCAACGGATATTCTCCATTGCTTTTTTTTAAAGCTGCCTCGCTATGTTAAACTCGTTTAACATAGTGAAACAGTTTTTAAAAAGCAATGGAGATCTTGCTTTCTCTGTTGCTTTTGCCCACTGCCACAAAATACCAGACAGCTGTGGAAGGGCAGCAAGGAGGCATTACACAATGCCATTACTTAAGAAAAGTAATTATTTTTTTTTCTTAAATAATGTCATTGTATAATAGCAATAGCCCACTTCTGGGTGTGGGTAATGCTGGATTTACCCATGGTTGGCTTTGTTTGGCCACTAAGGCTTCACCCTCGTGACCAAACCACACCAACCGTGGGTAAATCCAGCATTACCCACACCCAGGAGTGGGTTATTGCTATATTAATCCCCTAGCAAAGCCTATACTCATACGCAGTAGCAAAAAAAAAAAAATAATGAAACTCCTTACCTCTAACCACCTGAACTATTTCTAAGCTACATACTTTTAAATGCTCCCTAAAGAATACCTTACAAATACTTGGACCTGATCCTGTGCCAATCTTGGCTTTACTTACTCACTATATACCACTCATGCCCTTCAACCTAAATCACAGTCAAAATCTTCTCAGCCTCCTAGTCTACCCCCCTTTTTGTCTTCCCCTTTACCTTACCTTAATTCATCACCACAGACCTTTCCTCTACCTCTTTCTCTTTCCTCCCTGCGTACCTAAACTACATGAAGACTCCCCTACCCTGCAATCTTCTTATAATCTCCTTCTCTCCATCTTTTTTCCTTCTATAACCATAATATGAACACCTCTCTCATATTAAGATATCACTCAATGTCCCCTCACTGTCTCCATCATGTAATCTCTGATATCTCTTTAAATATCTTAATAGAATTGTCACAGGTCTCATTTACCACATACTAATCTATGTAACAAATATGAGTACTGAATTTTTCCTCACTTATTCTCTTGAGCTCAAGTTATTGTTTTTATTGCACTCTACTATGAAACATATATGTTTTTCTCTTTACAACATTTTTTATTTATTTCTGTAGTGTAACATGATACCTTGTGATTTAAAATATTTGTACTTGCTGTTTTGTAATGTAAAATGATACTTTGTGATTGAAAATATCTATACTTGATTTTTGAAATATTGTGAATGTGGAGCTTTTATCCCCGGGCGTCCACTGAAAATGGGCACTTTCTGGCCCAGTCGTAATTTCCTGGTAAATTAATGTCAAATAAATAAGTTTGGACTGCACACCTGATGAAGGCCACTCATCTGCAGAGGCCAGAAGTTAAAAAAGACCCCTCCAGGTCACTAGATGTACTGCAGTGGTTTTATATGCTGCATGAGAGGCTCAAAATTACATTAAAAAGAAAGTGTTTATGGAACACCCCTGTCTAATGCCAGTGCTGGGAGAAGGCTTCTGAGTAAACACCGCTGATTTTCACCAAAGCAGACAGCATTGAGCAGAGTACTGAATTCAGCCCCAGTTCACTCTACTGAGCATGTACTGTTGTGTTCCTTGCAAAGTTTGACCAGACAGAGATTCAAAAACTATGGAATATATACAGCAATATGCATGTAAATGATTTTTGAAGCAAAGATCAGAGAGTTACACATAATGTAAATATCTTTTAAAAACACAGAGTATGTTACAGACAGTGTTGGTATCTTTGTCTGGAATATCTACTTGCACTGATTTAAGTTAGTGTAATATAGTAGGGGTATTTTTGAATTTATTTTATTTTTTGCAAAAGGAAAGCTGCCCTATGTCTAACTGGATTATTATGACATGCTGCTGGCCTGACACACTGCATTACACAGTCTGGTTTATACTGTAGGAGCACTGCATGCTATCCAGAGAAAGTAATTAACAGGTATGAATCATCAACATCCCTAGAGTATATCTCATTACTGTCCACCTGCTGTTAATTTGTATTACAATAACTAGTGAAAATGGGAATTCTTGTTAAATTACAGAAATGACTGTAGATAGATACTTATGCAGCTTAAAATACAGGAAAAACCTTTAGCTAGCATCAGTTTATATTTTGTTTTATCCCAGAATAGCCTGATGGGGGCTGCCATCTTAATGTAATTTTGTTTCTTCTTTGGCTCACAATGCAATGCAATGTGTATCATCACAATGCATGTTTTGTTATTCCTTTCTTCATGACGCTGTTTACATAATTCATTTAGAATTGAGTACTAAAAATAGTTTCAGAATAACTAAACAGGGCACTGAACAGAGGTGAAGCACTGGTCTTGCAGTACACTTTTGGCTGGAGTACCTTCAGTTAATGTCTGTCCATCTACCTTATGCCCACATGGATTTCTGTCATATTATCTGGTTTCCTCTCATATCCCAACGATCCTCCCAAATTGCTCAAAGGGGTCTAGAAATAAGTGTGGGTTTGTGTCCTGCAATGGGTTGGCATTCTATTTAGGATTAGCTTCACTGCCTTGTGCCTACTGAGTTCCAAGATAGTCACCAGCAGCTCTGTATCCCTGCCATCCATTAAGCAGGTAATCAGACAATGAATGGATGAATGAACTGTATTCTTTGCAGCTTCATAAATATTTGTGGACACCTTCTAGTTTGAAGCACAAGTAAAGGTAAAAGTTCTATTTTTTTTTTTTAACTGTCATTGCCCCTGGCCTGTCAACCATCATGCTCCTACCCAATGTGACTTTTGCCCATTCATTCTCTTATCAGGTATTCCCAGTACAGTAACCTGAGCCATACAAAGGGGTCATGGTCCAAACAGCCATGAGGGTGTTTTGTGCCTCTGCCTGCACACCATGGACAAGGACACCCTTTCACCATCTTATTTATGTTTCTTATTTGTTGTCAGAGTAAGCCCACTGGATACAAATGTCCTTTTTTCAGGATCAGTCTGGGAGTACACCCTGTTCCCTGCTAAAAGGAAACCGCTCACTTATCCATGACAAAGGTAGTCTGACTTACCCCTCAGACTGGCTAAGGTGGCCATATTTTTCTGTCTCCAGCTATGGCTATGACACACTCATCACAGCAGCCAGTTATGCCTGGCTTTAGCCCCCCCCCACACACACACACACACTAAATTGGGACCTGAAGACACTCAAACTTCATTGTCCCAGTTGACAGCCCCCCCCCTTCAATCATCAGCCCACATAATTCTGTCTTCAGGCTATGGAGGTATTTCTCTATAGCCATGACCCTACCCCATGGTAGTTGACACAGGAAACACATCCCCAAGCGGCATCCAACACCCTTCCTCTCCTGCACAGATAACCTATAAGCACTATCATCACCGGCTTGGGATAACTGGCTTATGCCTCCCAGTTGACAGCCTTCATGTAAATGTCCCCTTGTACTGGAGCAATTTTTTAGCATGTTTATTAATTTCACATATTATGCAGTGACACTGGTACACACAGCAGTTATTAAAAAATGACAAGCAAACCTTTACATAGAGTTTTCCTTTTGAATGATTACATATGCTTTCATTCTTAACAATTCTTATTCAATTTAACGTTTTTTTTAGATTACTCAAGTCCTGTCTTCCCTGAAATTTCACTCCTCCTGAACACCATGCTGCATGCAATGTTCCCATAGATTGCCTTTATTTCTATGTAGTTTGCTCCTTACCTTTTCTAAAAAATCCCACATCCAATTCCTTAATCTCCTTTACAAAATTCAATGACTCTGCTACAGCTGTTTAAGCTTTTGATTTCTAGTTTCTAATAAATGCGTTTTTGGCAGCCAACAGTAGTAAACTTAGTAGACAATTCAACTTCTCTAGCTCAACACAAAAGAATCATTTCATTAGTTACAACAATTTGCATCCCCAAAATTTCTGACAAAGTTCCTTGTAGGAAATTTTTAAAACATACCAACTAATTACATGCCCCAAAAAACATTTTCCCAAGTACCTCTCTCCCTTTCCCATCATTCCTCCAGCTAGTTTTGCATTATCTTCTGCTTATACTTCATTTTATCACATACCCACAAATACTTACATTGCTGAACCAATCCATGAGTGAGAGCATAGCTTACCACTATAGTCTTTGTTTTATCTTCATTTATTTTATATCCTGTAAAAAACCTGAAAATGACTCAAAATGTTACACAACACACTGACATATCCATTTTCTGGATTTATCAAGTATAAAACAATATCATCCGCAAATAAAGCTAATTTTTCTTGAGCATCACACCAGTTATACCTTTGAATATGTGAGCCCCTTATTTGCTTTGCCAATGGCAATAAATATAAGATAAATGAGAAAGGGGCAGTTGATGTGGTTATACAGGGTTTCTGTAAATGTTTCTGCATAGGCAGCAGTATCCTTAGGGTTGGGATGGCTTGATATTTATTTTGGATGTCACTTAGTACTGATGAGTTCACTTTGAAGTAATTCATAAAAGTTCTAGGGTTTCCAGATGTCCCTAGTTTAAAACTCACCTCAGTGTAGATAGCTTTATGGTCTTACCTGACTAGCAAAGACATTACACTGGGGGTTGGGGGTGGGCTGTGCAGCATTCTGTCATGTTTGTGAGGACGACATTGAGGATATTTGTGCCACTAGTGGGAGTTTGCACTAGCTGGTCCAGGCTGCTGCTGTTTACTAATTACAAGAATCTCTGGGCCTTATTGTTTTTAATGCAACAAAGAACTGAGTAAAACTTCATTTCCAGATATTTAATTTAGCTATGGCCTCTAACAGGATGAAAAGAAGACAAGACTACAAATAACTTACAACAAGATTTTTTTCCAGGCCAGAAGCCAAAAAAGTAATGGAAAATATACATCAAATGAGAAAAACTACAACAGATGTTAATGTGGGATTTCATTTAAAGCTAAAATGGCATGGGACTGGTGAAATTGAATAGTATAAAAAAGCCACACAAAGGGAGAAAGTGCTAAGCCATATTTTACTTATACATTGTAACGTACAGTTATTTAATAAGGAAAAAAAATCAGACTGAGGTGAAAGAAAAGTGATCTAGCATGTAGTTATTCTTAAATGTTATGAATCTCTTACAACTTTATTTTTATACTTTAGTAAGTTATCATTTCATTAGAATTGATGGACATGCTCCACCTAAAAAAAACAAATCCCCAAAAGCCACACGCTCTAGGGATCTAAACCTCACCACAACGATAAATAGGATGTGCTGGAGGGATAGATTCCTATCCCAGAGACTCCCCATGCTTTGGAACAGGATTCCAATCTACATTAGGCAGAGCCCCTCACTAACACTCTTCAAGAGAAACCTTAACAAGTGGATGGGAAACAGAAAATTTACCCCGGGGATCACTGCAGTGGCTCTGCTGGACAGAGGCATTGGGAGCTAATGGGTCTGCTGGACCGAGGCACAGGGAACTAATCTAAGGGGGTGGTGAAAGCCAACACATTCTGGCTAGGCTTATAGATGCCTTCGGGCAGATAGCCTAGTACTTACCTATGAACATATGAACCATCCATATGCATGTAGCAGTAAGAAACACGGATATGCCTGATATATACACAATGCTTTACTGTGTTGAAATGGTGTTTGCAGCAGAATATACATTGTATTTTATTCATTATTATACGAATGTAGTATATGCATCACAAATTGATAGAATTTGCCTTAACACGTTTTTATTTATGTAAACAGATTGAAACATTTAATTTCAAATAATTAATTCATGAACCTCAGCCAGAACATATAACATGGGACTCACCCTTGCAGTCAGGCTTTGTGGTGGAGTTTTCCAGTTTGTGCCTGGTGGCCAGCTGACCCACAAAGCCCAGCTAAGCCCAGCTAAGCTCATGCCAAAAGGTCCTTGTGGAATCACTATGTGCTTTAACAACCCACAATGTGAATGTTGGGGGGAAGGGAGTCGGGTATGATGATAATCAAATGGCGCACAAATTAAGAAAATAATAAAATGGACTACATTCTGGCAATGGAAACTGCTTCTGGACATGGAATGTCACCTTAATTGATATGGAAGCAACTTGAGCTTGTCCTGAAGGTTAAACATACCAGACAGATTTAGCTGGTCTCATCTCTACACACAGCACTGATTCTGGAAAAAGACTTCTCAAGAGAGTAGGTGATATCTCTCCTGCTTTAGTTAAGTCCCTCAGGAGAGACTAGAGGCAAATGTGAGGATACAAAAAGCCCCTCATCTGGATACTGTTCAGCTAGAGTTTGTACCAGTAAATGATACAGTCAACCCAAAGTGACAGTGCACTGGTCAAATGAATACCACCTATAAATTCTGTAGGTATACAGAATCTGAACACCAAATATAGATTCTGTAGGTGTACTACAAGAATCTGACCACCACCTATAGATTCTGTAGGTATACTGCAAGAATCTGACCACCACCTATAGATTCTGCGGGTATACTGCAAGAATCTGACCACCTATAGATTCTGTAGGTATACTGCAAGAATCTGAACACCACCTATAGATTCTGTAGGTATACTGCAAGAATCTGGAAGGCTTAATGTCCATATTGGAAATAATGGAGATGTGGGATGGGAAACCGAAATTCACCCATGGTCTGGAACCTATGTCTCAGATGGACACAGCCAGGAGTTAAATCATGCCTGAGCTAACATATATCTCTTTAAAACAACCTCTAATGCACAAAAACTCATGGGAAACATTTGGGTTGCATGGTTAGACTTGTAAAGGCCCCAGTGGTCATTAGCCTAGTATATACCTATGAACCTGAAGGGATGTGAGTCTTATGTAAGCATTAGAAGTAAACTTTCTCCATTTCAGTTCTAGTCCTGGTATGTTCAGAAGAAATATCATGTCTGAGCAAAAGGATACTCATAAACATACTTGACACCTGAATACCCTGCGCCAAAGGTCAATGACCAACTTTACAGTCATACCTCCAAAAGAGCTAGCAAGTATGACTGGTGCACGGCATACCCAAACTGATAAACAAAATTAAAAAGCCAGCACTCGGAGGCAAACAATGTTTATTTCTTCCCTTCTTTTAGACCGGATTTGGTATCAAACCTTCTTCAGTGATATCATACAATAACACACAAAACACCTGGGGCTGTACAACCTTGGAGAAAGTTGTGTGACTTCACAGCTAGGAACAGTACCTATGACAAACCAAAGTATTAGGACACTGACAAAATGTAAAATCAACATCACAAATGCAATATTCATTGATTCGACAAGCACACAAATCAGTGCCACTATACTCGGCATCATGTACTATGATTGTATGATCTAGAACAGCTCAGTTTCTTCATCTTGATGCAAGATATTGATCCAAGCCTGTCTGTAAATAAAATCTGTTGTTGTTTAGGTCTAAGTGCATCTTTGTACAAGATAGTTCTCATCCAATTGATACTTTACTGAGAAATAAGCTTCTGCTTGTGTTTTGTTAATACCTTTTCTTCTTAGATATCTCATGCTCATATAATTTTTATTCTTTCCCCTACAATACTTGTAGCCATTATGTAATTTGCCCAATCTTTTTCATGATTCTATGTGATATAGCCCAGGGTAATCCTATGGGCTAGGTTTGTAAAGGCTCCAGGGCCATTAGCCTGGTACACACCTATGTATTGCTTTAACTGGAGCTTTTCTCTCTTTGCCACCACTGAAAACAGACTCTGTCCTGCTGGAATTTTAAAACCCATTCAACAGACTAGTAGCTACCAAACGGCATAATGTCTAGGTCACAAATCCAAGAGTAACAAAGGCCAAAATAAAAAGAGAAAGCACTAAGGATTATTACCACAAACTACTTGGTCAACCTACAATGAATCTCAAAGTAACCACACATGCACTTTAACTGTCTGACTGAAGCCAAAAAACTTCTGGATAACAGAAGATTCAAGCTGCACTTGTCAAAAATATTGTGTTCACCTGTGCAGGTAGCATATATTGCGTGTGTAGTGACAATATAACCCAGGTATCCTTGTGCATGTGCTTCATGATTTTAATACAGCCTTTCTCTTTGGGCTTCCTCTGAATATAATCTCATCACAGAAGGACTAACCCAGCTAATTTCAGCTCTGTTACAAAAAGGAATAAAGCTCTGTGACCCAGAAGATCCAGGTTTGATTACTGGCCTGGGCACTGGTGGAGCTGGCTGAGAAGGAAGAGGAATCACAAGGTGGGGTCTGCTTACCTCTTCCATGGGGATGTTGGAGATGTGTGGTCTGGGGCATGTGCTTTGCCTATGATTCCCAATGGAAATGTCTGCTTAAGAGAAAGTACGACCAGAAGGAGGTAATGTTACGTACCAAAGCAGATGGCAAAACCTTTGTATTCCCCCCTGTCCCCCACTGCACAGTTATCCATGGGGTGTGTTGGACATGCATAGAAAATGGTAGGGCTTAAACTTAAAATGTCTTTAATGGCTACTTGGATGACATTCATATTGTATCTAGGTTCTTGTTCTATAGTAGGGAATGACTGAATGCACAGTGACCGTAACAGTAACACAACAGCTGGTACACATA
Organism: Protopterus annectens; assembly: GCF_019279795.1. Classification (NCBI taxonomy): domain Eukaryota; kingdom Metazoa; phylum Chordata; order Ceratodontiformes; family Protopteridae; genus Protopterus; species Protopterus annectens. Next base: position 827,319,161 of record NC_056733.1, read on the forward strand.
GAAGAGATAAACACCTCAAAACAGGGGCCAATAAATAACGCAACTACTATACGTTTGTTAAATCATCCTATAAGTGATGGTTTTGCTGAAAGTGACCAGTTTGTTAAATCACCCTATTAGGGATGGCATTGCTGAAAGTGACAGTCTGCTAACAGGCAGCCACCATCTTCCATCTTTGTGAAGGACAGCAGGTAATCTGTGCTCACTGCTTTTCACTCTAGCAAACTCCAAAAATATTACACATTTGTTCCAGAACCTAAATTGTCAGAAATGCAGAAAGGTGTTCTGTCTTTTTATCAGCAGGACAGCCCAAGCTTGGGATATTTAATACAGACCTTTTCCAGAATTTGAGAAACCAAAGAAAAGTAAGTAAAGGGGTGAATATTTGCATGGACAAAATCTTTCTGTGTAGGAAAAATGTATCCAGTAACCATTCTCCCATGATTAAAATATTGCACTTGACAAAGATGTTCATTACTAGGTGATGTCTGCAAACAAAGATAGTTTTTGTATTATTTGGATTTTTTGGACTCCCACCTGACAGTGATGTATCTTTCTGTGCCAGTCACTCCACTTATTTGTTCTTTTCCCACTGGGTGCAAAAAGACCTAGGACCCACTTGCTCTCCTCTGGCTCTGAGTTGAGTGCCTGGAACAGTGTCATCAGTAGTGGGGATGGGTTTTCTTACTACGGCCAAACAGTTAATCCTTGTACAAGCTCAGATAATACTTCTGTAGTTAGGAATGCACAGAACTGTTACTATCTTACTTGAGTGATGAATGCCCCCAAGATCTATCCTCAGCAATAAAAAATCTCAAAAAGTAGTCATGGTCTTTGTTGCAGTATAGTAATGTTTTTTGTTCTTCTTTGGCCAATAGAACACAATAGGGTCAACCTGAGAGATTCTTCCGCCTATTTAAAAATTATATCTTTTAGTTTATTATTACAGTGTGATGCATCTGCCAGACCAGAAATACACTTCTCAAGTTATCTGCAACTGCTCCATAGTTCCATAGCATGCAAAAATTCAGACTTAAAAGTCCATGGAAACATTTCCACTGCTTTTGACTAATGGTCAAAAGGAGATGAAGAGACTCTGATGCACATGATGGTAGAATAATTTGGAATTCTTTTTTGCAAACTTTTTCAAACCCACTGGCAACTAGATGCAATTTAGGTATTAAATTATTCCGTTTGGAGATTCTCAGAAAATATACACACACACCTAATAGGGATGCACTTTTTGGCCAACATTAACAACTTCTTCAAAAACACCATCTGTTTTGCTTATTCAGATGACAAATTCTCAGTCAATAGTATTTTGTGACCCATATACGAGTCAGACAGCTATAGCTGATTAGATGTTGGTTCGATGTGAATACCTTTACATATGACAAATCAACAGGTCAACAAATCATCTGCACCTGCAATATCAGCTGTTTGCAAAAAGTTCAAGTTATACCAATTTTTGTTTATTCTTGCAGTTTTATCAACCTGGCCTAAATTTCAGCTTGTTCTGCCCACAATTCTTATGGTTTGATCTTTTCTGAGCTGAGACTACTACCTTGTTGGAGTCTCTCCATTATAGGTTCAGAGGTGCATACTAGGTCAATGACCCCCTGGAGCGTTTTCATGCCTAGCCATGCTTCCCAATATCGCTGACAATTTTGGTACCCAAGGATATTTTAAAGAGTATATGTAGGCTTGGGTTTTGGTAGTCTAGCATTTACTGGCTGCCTCCATCTATTAGAGACAAGGGTGCTAGGCCAGGGGTAGATTTCCAATTCCCCACCCACTGGTCCAAGTTATGCTTGAATTATTTAAGTAACAAACTCTGTCTCACATGGATGGGAAGCTTGTTCCAGAGAAGGGGTAGTCTATGAGACACATATCTGTCCATCCAACCTCTCCTACTGATGTCACAGATGATGTTTAGGCCACTACATCGGTTAATTCTGGTGATATTTGTTTTATGAATGAGCAGCACATCAATCAGAGTGGGATCACAGGATGCCACAGATCAACAGTCAGTAGTGTTTAGGCGACAGAATACAGGGATAGGGTTTTGAGGCGGTCCAGAGAGGATGCGTCTTTTACACCCTGTATTAATGTTGTGGTGAACCTCTGTGGACATTCTAGTTGTATATGCCTGATCAGGTACATACCAAAGGGGGTGCTGTACTCAGTGACTGGTCTGATGAGGGCTAAGAACAATAGAATATCTTGGGCCTAAATGCCATACTCATGCTTGTAAATTGTGCAACATACAATGATTTCCTCACTGCTATAGAAGAATGACAGTTGAAGACCAGGTTACTGCCTACATGCGTTCCCAAGTCCCTGACTACTGGGTTTTTCTCTGAGGGGTGTATTATCAATGTAGTAGTTTCCAGGGGTAGCTGTACTGCATTCCACCTTACCCACTTTGGAATTCCCAAGCTCATCTTCATTTCTGTCTTCGGTGTTCTTTAGTATAATTTCTAGTAAATCTATCATCTCACTGTGGTCATTTTAGTGATATATTAATAATTGTCTTTAGGCTTGACTTTACACAGACAAGAAAATCCATCATGGCTAGTGACACTCCAGTTCTTTTCTATTCTGCATTGAGAGACTTTTTATGGTATACCTTGTCTCCCACTTCAAGCCTTTCATTTGCAGTACAAAGTTGTTTCTGTAGTGCTCTCCAAATTCTATCCAAACATTCAACCTCAGAAAATGCTCTACTCCACTTAAGTAATGCTGAATGGTTTTCCCATTGCCATGCACCTTGTTTTTTCTTAGGAACATAGGCACAATACTAGGCAAGTGATCAATGGGATATTAAGACACCTAGCCATATACACCTTTAAGTAGACACTTGAAAGTTCATGCTTCTGTCAAGCATAATAGTTCTTACCTCCTAAATCAAGGAGTGCTGTACATGGAAGTCCTAATGTACATTTATGTCTACCCACCCAGTCAAGACTAGCCTTAAAAGTAGTCATTGTAGTACTTTGATCTGCAGTGGTAATTTATTCCATTGGCAGGAAATATGTTGAGTTAGGAACCTCTTTCCCCAATATGACTTGCTCATTTGTTGTGTAGTTTTAGGTTCCCAGTGTGGATGTTTTTTTTAGAGGTACTGGTTTTGCACAGAAAGAGAAGGTCAACTAGGACTGGGTCTTTTGTGGCTTGAAAATCATGACACAGGTCACCTTGGAGCAGCCTAGAGGGTACAGAGTATAATGACAGTTGTGCTAATCTATCAGGATAGTTGAAAGTTTTAAGGCCTTTGATTTTCTTGGTAATGCATATTTGGGACCTTTCTAGTTAATCAACATGCTTCAATTTATACATACCAAAGGGGCCATTGTATTCAGTGATGGGGCTGACAACAGAAGAACACAGTGGCATGTCCTCTTTGGCCCCTGAAGACATTCCCTTGGAAACTGAATGGGCCAGATAGAAGGATTTCCTGACTATAGTGGAACTATGATGATCCAAGAGAGAATTGTTCACATAAGTACCCAGGAATCGTATGACTATGTCTGTCTGAAGGAGAGTACCATTTAAAATATATGAGGTGAAAAGAGTCTTTTTACTGAATGACAATGTACTGCATTTTTTTTTTTTGCATTTAAAGTGAGACCATTTTCATTACAGTAGAATAAACTGAATAGAAATTAGATCTAATTAGTGGGAGGAGCTGAAAAATAGTTTTCTTATTTAAGGAATTCACCTACATTCCCCTCCAGCTACAACAGCTCTGAGTTTAAAACTTATATTTAACTGCATTGATTTTTGGATTATTTTCCTACCAACTGCCCTAATTATTGTTGCACTTTTAAACTTTGTGGCTTTTAGTTACCAATCCCTATTGCAAAATTAGACTTTGGAAGTCGCTTCCAGTTCTAATTCAACTGGGAACTAATATCAGACTGATTAGCAACTCCAATTAGCCTCTTAAAGCTTAAGTTAACCTCAGTTTCATATAATCCCATTTCAATTACTGCACGCTGTTAATACTCAGAGTGTTAATCTGAATTATGTATTTTTCTTTTCTACATTTTTCCTTGCTTTAACCAAAAGTTAACAGTTTGTATGTTTAACTTGGTCTGGGGACCACCGTCTTGTAGTATCACTCACAACAGTGACAGAATTGTGAAGTGCTGCAGGATCTGAGCCTCATTTATTGCATTTCTACTACAGGTTTGTTGTTTGCATTATTCTTGGTCTGGGGATCTTACGCTTGTAATATCACTCATAACAGTGACAGAACTGTAAATTGCTGCAGGATCTGAGCCTTATGTACACTTTGTACTGTTAACTGATTGGATTCCTCTTTAGTTCATCTCCTATAACCTGTGCAGAGTTATACAGTAGTGGGTTACAGTGGCCTTCATAAACACAGACACCTAGAGTTGTAATTTTCCAGATAAAACTTTGTCTGCTATTTTCTCAAGTATCTAGCTGATTGTAGAGCAACTTGTTTGCATGCTAAGAAGCATTATCCCAAGAGTGCTGTTTTAGATCAGTCTTAGACCACCCTGCCCAACCACTCTAAATTCATTTACAAACTCGTTTTGCACCACCCCTCATATATCAAAAAAAAGATCTGCAGATACAGATGTGTACTTTTCTACTGTATCTGTAGTCTCCCTGATGGAAATGGGCATCCTGAGACAGTGACGCAATTGTCTTCATGGTTACTGACAACCAACTTATTCTTAAACAGACTGGCATTGTATGTGAGAGATGTAATTAAACTGCATGTGAGAGCTTTGCCTCCAAAGACAGACACTGAAGTCTCCAAACAGGTTGCCAGTAACACGCATACTACACCTATTATGGATCAGACACAAACTCACATATGCTGAGGCTCTTAATCGCAAGCTACTCAAACCTTAAAGGCCTCACATATGCTGTCTTCAACAACCTATTAAATACATTTCCCAGGACTCACAACCACATTTCTCAATGTTTCAGCCTGAGTGTTCTTAAGGCAAACTACCACATAACCCAATTTATTGATCATTGGAGAGACTACTGTGAGTCACACTGATGGCCCACTCACCAGGCTGAAAAAGCAGTCAGTTACTTCAGTTGCCTATCAGGGACAAGGATCAACAAGATCACATACACACTCAGATCACTGAACAAGTACCAATATGACTCTGTCACAGTCCATGTGGGTGTTAATGAGCAGAGATGTACATCTCAGGACTAAACAAAGAGAGACAAGATAGAGCTTTCAGATTCTGTTCAGGCAGGAATAAGCCTAGCACTTAGCAGGATTCTACCTTCTCCAAGGATGATACCACAATATAAATAGATGATGATTAATTTTAACAATTGGCTTAGTCACTGGTGTCACTCTAAGGAGGTCTAATACTTACAGACTCGGGAGGACATGATCAACAGACCACACGGGTTTGCCAGGGATGGTCTGCGCCTGTCTCCACTAGGCTTTCGGATATTGGTCAAAACATTATCCAGCTCTATCATGCCTTTTTAGGCAATACCAATCTAAAACGTCTGACATAGTAAGCTTTACTCAAAATAAACTAAAGGTGTTATTGCTCAATACTAGGAGTGTCATCAGGAAGCTTCTCTCCACGGAAGCACTCCTCACCTAGAAGTGTACTGACATCTGCCTAGTTACTGAGACATTAAAGCCACGGAAGGCACCCTGGCAGTGCAAGGGTAAAATGCCCTTCACATATTTGGACCAGTTACCTTACAGAAAGGGACAGGAGGTGATGGTGCATCAATCTACATAAAAAGTAAATACACCTCAAATTTGATCAAATAATGTGACACGCTTGAGCTACTCCATGTTCAAGTAACTTTAGGTAAAGTCCCATACCATATCCTTGCTAGTTACAGTCCCCTGTCTATGACCCAGGATAAACATAGCACGTACTTAAATGTACTGGAGTCACTCATATTCAGCTCACCACCATATTGATGGGTGATTTCAGCTATCCGACCATAAACTGTGGCACACACAACCACTAGCATGCAGACTCAAAGATTCCTGGATTTTGCCAATGCAAACACCCTGGAACAGCTAGTCTGTACACCTACTGGAGCGCAAATATTCCAGATCTGATGCTCATAAATATGAGGGAATGTTGCACCCCCCAGTGTAATGTCCTCACTGGTCAGATCAGATCACAGACTGGTCACTCTTGAAATAAATCTTAAGCCTGAACTCCCAACTAACCTAAGAACCAAACTTTTCCAAGGATAACTACCTCCTAGTAAGCAATGGCATAACTAAATTTCAAGCACCCCCCCCCCCAAACTCAGAGAACACTGTCACCTATGTGGAAATGTTTATGGAAACCCTGTACAAGCATATAAATAACTGCACAGAAACATTAGCACCAAACCAAAATAAAGTTAGGACAAGCTTCAAAAACAAGCCCCCTTGGTGGATTCCCAGCATAAATAGATTGTACAACAAAAGAAAGAAAGTCCTGCCAACAGACAACTCCTTCATCAGTCTCAACAAGCAACTTGGGAAACTAAGTCCAGCAAGCCAACTCTGAGGCAAAAACAGCCTCCCAGGCTAAGGATAATCATAAGGCATTTTTCAGTTATGTATGCAAACATAAGTGGAACACCCAACAGTGTACTGAACTAATAGTAAATGGAACTCCCAATAATGAACCAGAGGATATAGCAGATTTGCTGGCCAATAAATTTAGCTCCACTTTCAACCCTCTATCACACCCCCAGGAAATACCCTCTACCGTTTCACCTTATCACCAAAGATCAAGTCCTCACTGCACTCTCCAAAGCTAAAAACGCTGCATCAATAGGTCCTGAAAATTTCCCAAGATGTCTACTAAATAGCTTGAAACACAACCTGTCAAACCACCTAGATTCTCTGTTCAACCGCAGTTTCCAGACAGGCTTCATCCCCAGGAAATGAAGGACTGCAACGGTCATCCCTCTACCCAAAGGGGGACCATCAACAGACCCATACGTTTGACTAGTCTCATATGCAAGGCCATGAAAAGAATTATCGTGGCTCTGATAAAGACGTCAGAAATCTTCAAACACTGGACCCATCCCAATTTAGTTTAGTCAAGGGCAGGTCATACCTACTAAACCCAGAGGATTTATTTGGGAAGGTCACTAGAGCCATGGCCATGGGCAAAATGGTACATAATGCCTACTTGTATTGGGCAAAGGTATTTAACATAATACCTCACTTGGATACTATAAACAGACTCACAAATTTAGGCATAAATCCATATGTACCTCAATGAATAGTCAAATGGCTCATGGATAGGACACACAAAATTAGGCAGCGGGAATCCACCACCACTAAAAGGCCTATTACTTGTGGTGCCCCACAGGGCTTGGTAGTGGGACCTCTCCTGTTCACAATATACTTGTCTAAAGTCAAGGCAAATATAGAGTGCCTTTGGCTGACCAAATCTGCCGACGACTGCAAGTTGGTTGCAATCACTGAATTCCCAAAAATGTTGATATCTGCCAAGAGGAGCTGACACAGACAAATAACTGGCGCCAGACCCATGGCCTGAAACAATGCAAAAAAATGCATAATTATACCCTTTGGGAATACAAACCTCCTGCAAATTTCAACATTATTAACACTACCCAAAGAGAAGACCCAGTGGTAAGGGACTTGTTAACTCAGGTTAACAATAAGATGAACTTTGATCACCATGTATCTCTGGAAGTGAGAAAATCCTCATTAAACCAATAATCAAGTACAATGCACTCTTCTGCATGTATTTGACCAAGTACTTACAATGGCTGGAGGTGCCACAGAGGCTTCTCACTAAAAGAATACTGAGTGTAAACAGCAATATCCTGTGAGGACCACCTCAAATCTCTGTCCCTATACTCAGTGTCCTACAGACTACTGAGCAGTGGTCTTTGCCTAACTTACAAGGCATTCTCCAATTCAACCCTGATGGATCTGCTACACATTCACAAAACAAACAGCACTAGAATTACCCAATCTAAGGATCTAAACCTCATCACTGACGTAAACAAAACATGCTGGAGGGACAGATAGGTGTCGCAGAGATTATTCCTTCTCTGGAACAGACTCCCCCATTCACGTAAAACAGATCTCCTCCCTAAGCATACTCAAATGCAATTTGGATCAATGAATGGGAAAATGCAAATTCACCCCTTGTCACCTACGTGCCTTATGGACAGGGGCAGCTTATAGATGCCCGACAGCACAGGCATATGCAAAAGCTGTTCTAGTCTGAGGTACTCACAACTGGGTTGTGAATGGCAGGGCTTCAAAAGGCTCTATGGCCATTAGCTTAGTAATCTCCTATGATACTATGATTCAGGGACACTGGGGGCAACAAATATGGGTAGATGGGGTAGAGTTAGCACTAAATTTGTCTACTGATATATTGGATATATATTTGGGAATAGAATATGTGATACCATTATACAAGAACTCAGTGCATTGTTGGACATTATTCCTTAATTTCCTGACATAACTGAAGAAAAGCTTGCAGTTTCCTTTGCTATCTGTAACATCTGTAAGCTCATACACTGCTTCATGTTTTCTAATAGTACTCCAAGTTCCTTGCTTGCATGTTTTAGTGTGGTCCTGAGATAAGTGGATACGATTTCTTATATCTTTTCCTCATTTTCCATCTTTTATTATACAGTTTATTTTCCACCACATAGGTTTATTCTTGATTTTACAATTACATTAAAGGGAAACAGGTACTGACTTTTCTATGTAGGTGTTTAGGTGATGGTAAAAGCCAGAGGAGAATGCACCAGCCATCTAAGCTTGGTCCATTTGTAGGGGATTGTTGGAAATATTGGCAAGGCCTTCTACAAGCTGAAGTAGGTTTGCCCTGATGAAATTGCAAAGCAACGAACTGCCATGCCACAGAAAAGAAACAACGTACCAGTGGACAAACACTTTATTCTCTCTAGCGCCTCGGCTCAAAAACGCCTTCAAGGAGTAACAATTCACATATACCAAAGGTATTTATAACACTAACCACTTAATTATTCAATTAAACATTCAATTAAGCATAAAAATAAATGTATCTTTAAAAAAACAGTACTTTAAATTAAACTTTTCCAACAGCACTCTGTATTTAACCCTTTAGGAATTAAAGTTTTGTATTTCAAAATAAAAATAATTTCTTTCTTTAAAAGTATATATTTTATTTTACCGTCACTGACTTCATTTATAAAAACCTGCTCTAATACAGTAGCCTGCAAACTATCACATTTTCCCCCATGAAATTCAGAGAAATGTTGGGCTAAGGGACTTTCTAATTTATTTGCCCTTATATCCCTTAAATGCTTCATAATTCCAGTTTTGAACATTCTTTTAGTGTGACCCACATAAAATTTTTCACAACCACATTTAATGGCATAAATAACTCGCTCTGTCCTACAATTAAAATGGCCATTAGGTTTAAAAATATTTCCATTCATACGTGGAAAAAAATTGATTACATAAGGACAACTTTTACATTTCCCACATGGTACCATTCCTTTAATAGCAATTTGTTCATATATTTTCTCACCAGGTATACAAAATTTAGTATGCACTATCATATCCCTTATATTCCTCACTCTTTTGTAAGAAAAAGTCAACTTCTTTTCTAATAATTCATTAAGCTCTCCATAATTTCTCAAAAATTCCCAAAAATGCAAAATACATTTTTTAATATTTTCACTATATATATTAAATGTGGAGACCATAAAAATCTTGTCCAGTTCTTTATGATTCATAATATGTTTGTTATTTTGTTTTTCCCAACATTTTAATCCAGTATTAAATCTTTTATCAAATACTTTTTCTATAATTAAATCAATTAATTGCTTATCATACTGCCTTTTTATGAACATATCTGTAGTATGTTTAATCTCGTTTAAAAAATTTTTTTCATCATTGCAAATACGAGATATTCTTAAAAATTCCCCATAGGGCAAAACTTCCATAGTATGCCTAGGATGGCAGCTTGTACTCATTAAAAATTCATTTGGACAATCAAATTTTCTATGAATACCTGTAGCAATAGGTTTGCCTACAACCCTGTAAATTAATATCTAAAAAAAACTTTTAAACCACATTGTATACCGTCAAATAATATTCCAAACCTATTCAATTGTATATCTTGTACAAACTTCTCAACCACAGATTTACCCCCATCACACAAAAAAATCAAATTATCAATAAATCTAAAATAATATACAACATAATTAACAAAAAAATGAGTATAAATATATTCATATTCCACCAATCCCATAAAAATATTTGCATACATGGGTGTAAATGCTGCACCCAACGCTGTGCCTTGGATTTGGTGGAACATTTTATTATCAAAATAAAGATATTCTCCAAACAAAATTTAACCAAATGTAATATGTTAAAGGAGAATCCCCCATCTGTTTATATAAAGCCTCTATTCCAAAAGAATGTTTAGTATTGGTATAAAAGCTTTTGACATCTAAAGTCAACCAATACATATTCTCATTGCAAATCACATTTTTAATTCTAGCCAGAAAATCAAAAGAATCTTGTATGTAAAATGGAAGTTTCTGTGCTTCCTTCAGCAACACTTGATGTAAAATTACCCCTAGATTGCGCCAAAAATAATTACTAGTTAATTATTATAATAATTATTAATTTGCCCTGATGAAATCCCTAAAGACGTTATAATTTTGTTGTGGGGTGATACTGCTAGGTCTGGCAGAGAAGATTAATGACTTGTGAAAAGTTTAAACTAGGGATGAAGAGATGCATGGTGGAGTGATCGTTTACAGCATGGCAACTCATCAAAACAGAGAGCAGAAGCAGGCTTTAACCAGATATAAGCCAATATGTACTGCAGCCATATTTATTCTTCATAGTACCTTTTGCCAGTCACACCCACTACAACTTACTAGCTTTTATTTTTTAACATTGTCTGTTAGTGTCTGATTGTATCTTTCTGGAACCCCACTGCTCCAAGAACTATATGACGGGGTCAAAGTTTGATACTGTGGTTCTCTTCCAAATCTCTAATTATATCACTTTTAAATTCTCCACCACTGTCATTGTATAACTTCTGAGGTGGACTAAGCTTGCTTATCCAGCACTGAAAACATTTCCTTACAATTCCTGATGGTCTTTTTGTGCTTATAATGCTTCTGTCACTAAAATATGTTAATTCATTGATGATATGACGATCCAAGTGCCAGGTTCATGTAAATTCATGTAATATCTCTGACTGCACTCAAAGGTATGTCAAGAATGGGCCTAGGTTAAGGTCTGATACACTTCTGGCAAACCTAACAATTGTAATCAATCTACTTCAAGATAGAAATGCATTTCAGGTTCTTTGTTTTCTTATCTACAATGCAGTTTTTAAATTCTGACCACAGACAAATGCCCAAATTGAAGGTGCTGGTTCTTTAAAATGTTCTGCTTTTCCACTATGGTCATGTCCTCTGAAGCTGTGTGGACCTCATTTTCACGACGACTCTTTTTAAGGTCTTTATCCAGAATGTTCTCACAGTAATGTCCACAGCTTGTTAATTGAAGAGTCACTGGTTGTTTAAACATCATTGCTTTGCCATTTTCCATGTCCAGGGCTGTTTGTGCCTTTTTAAGGACATTTCACTCAGCAACAAAGGCATCTAAAGTGGAACTATTTCTGCTTTAATATCTCACACATTTTTTTAAATTGTACTGGTATTTTCAGTCTCATGGTGGATCACTCTTACTCTTATCTCTAGACATGAAAGTTCTCCAACCAGGCCTATCAGTTTTCAATATCTTTTCTTACCTTGCACTGAATTTACTGATATAGGTGCCTAACCAATGATGGCTGTGGTAGTGCAGTGGTTAGCGTTGTCACCTCACAGCAAGAGGTTCTCCGGTTCAATTCTCGGCTGGAGCACCTTCTGTGTGGCGTCTGCATGTCCTCCCCGCGGTCAAGTGATGTTTAAAAGACATGCAGGTAGGTGCCTGGGTGAATGGGAGTGCCTTCTTTGAAGGTTGGGTGTCGGGCTGGCACCTCGGCACTGTAAAAACCCACTGCCAATCATTAGTGGACCAGAGTTCCGCTGTGGTGACCCCTAACTGGGAAAAGCCGAAAGACAAAGTTGCCTACCCATTTTTTCACACATGATGCATGCATTATCAACCATAGCTGACACAAAAATTCTACTTAAAAAAGACTACATCTGAAACCAGTTCTTTTGCAAATAAGTTATGCTTTATTTTTCTATATCTTCAAATATTTTGTCTTCCTATGTTATCTTTATTTGTTCACTTCTACATGGATAGTCTTTAGTCCAGAGACAGAAGCTGTAACATACATCACAGCTGGATCTCCCATACTTCTATAGATGGCTGTCTGCCTGACTTGTAAATTTCTGCTCTGTAAAATAAGTTTCATCATGCCTTATGAGAATGCCTATTGCATTTTCTCCAAAAATACACTTCAGGGCTGACTTAATGGGAAAAAGTAAATTCACTTCAGGGCTCACTACAGGGGAAATGCTAACTGTTCACCTTTTACATTTAAACAGGTGGCTTTCAAAAGCTGATAGAAGAGATGGACCAGGCTACATTTCCAAGATGGCCGCACATTGAGTAACAGCTTAATTCTGGGTCTCTCAGTCTGAAAACAAACTTATCAAAGAAAGACCAGTGGACCTAGACTTCTGGGTAAATTTCCTAACAGGCTAGTAAATGCACTGCCTGGATGCCAGGAAAAAAGGAATATAAAGGAACTGGAGAAAAATCAGCTACAAAAGGTGAGAAACAAACACAGACTGAGTGGAGTACTGCAGTTGTTCAGCAAGAAGCAGTAAACATTCCAGACACGACTTCCAGTACCCTAGAGGACAGTATAAAGTAGCTGCACACAAAACAGGTTAAATTAAATGAAACACTGATGGCATATATCAATACAAACAATAAAAAGCTGGAAAATGAAAGATGCTTTAAACAGATATTCAGATAAGGTGACAGAACTGCAAAACTCAGAGGCTGAGATGAGGAAAAGGCTGGCTGAATATGAGACTGCACAAGAAGAGATGTTTCAAAAAATAATAGTGTCGGAGGATAGAGCATGTAGGGAAAACCAAATATTTTATGCTGCACCAGAGAAGTTGGAAGAAACAGACAATATTAATTTTATGAAAGCACAAATAAGCAAGTGGACTGCTATTCCACAACAGGGACTGTTAACTGAAAGGGCACAACCAAGTGTATGAGCCAAATCTGGTTACCAGAAAACAACCTAGTCCATTAGTACTAAAGATGCAGTCTTATCAGCAGAAGGAGTTGATTCTGACAAAACTGTGGCAGAAGGATAAAGTGCTTAAAATGGGAGACAGAAAAGTATTTGTGGAGAATGATTACTCAGTGTACACCAGGCAGAAAAGGAGTAAATATATTTCATTATTTAGGGAATGTTGAAAAGCAGGCATGAGATTCAACCTGCTGTAGCCAGCCATTTTCAGTGTTTTCCCTGGAGGGACAAAATCATTTTTTGATGAAGTACATGCTAAGGAGGAAATAAAAGTTTGTCCAATAAAGGGTGAGCTGTGAAACAGAAGGATGTTCTGCTTTGTGCTATCCTGTTGATAAGGACTAGACAGAGAATGAGTGTGTGAAATCTTTTCCACTGTTTCAGTTTCCTGTGAGAAGGAAGAAAACATAAGAATCGACTAAAAGAATCTGGAATATGTTGGAAATGAAATAAAGACAGGATTTGTGAGATGGAGATGAACAGGATTAAAGCTAGTAACTTGGAAATAGACAACTGTGGGATGATAAAGCAATAATTATATTAGTGAAACATGACAGAGCAAGAAAATCTGAAAATATTGGACTTCCTTGGACTTTGTTAAACTTGTAGAGATTTTAAGCATATACCCTACTTCATGTTGTTAATGTTCGGAGAATAAAATCAGTAACTTGGGATGTGGGTTTATGAAGCAATAATTATATTTGTGAAACACGGCAGAACAAGAGGATTTGAAAATATTGGATTTTTGTGGACAAACCTGTAGGGGACTCTAAAGCACATCCCCTACATTATGTCATTAATCTTTGGAGATGGAAGGAGAAGGGAGAAAGTTAACTAAGTAAAACAAATTTTTTTTTTTTTTTTTAATAGTAGTGTTTAAACATTGCATGACATTCTTAGCAAGCTATGAAGTAAAGTTTTCTTAGTTCTTTTTTTAATATAATGGAGATACTAATATAAGCAGGTGATTTGTTTTTTCCTTTTTCCCCTTCTCTCTTTTTCCTTGCTCAGTTTTAAGAAATATAGGCACTGCAATGAGGGAAAAAGGGAGAGAGTTAAGGTTTCGTTAAGACAGCATGACAAAAGAAAACTGAGTGTGCTTTTTCTCATGCTTGTACGGGGAAATGATTGGGTTAACCCTAGGATTTATTCAGTAACAAGTTTATTACAAAGCGTATAAATGAAAAAGAATATTGAATATTATAAGGTTTTTCTTCTGGTAAACAAGGTATCCTTAGCAGTTTGTGTCTGGCTTGCATGTCACCAGAAGACACTCCAATAAAGAGAAATGGGTTGCAGAAAAGGTTTACTGAAATCATTTACGTGCTTTCTTAGCTGGGAGCGCTACAAGGATAAGACAAAAGCAGACAGCATTTACTAAAAGCACAGGCAGTATCATGCGTCTCAGCATGAATGACCTTTCATTTTGGCTGTCTCTAGCCTGTGAGCGTGGCTATCAGTTTAGAACATTTGTTCTTATGTAAATAGTTTTGTGTATTAATACGTTTAAGGGGATATTGGGGGGTGTATTTTTGTTTGAGGATTTTCAATAAAACAAAAAATTCTGCAAGATGTGACATAGGCTCAAATGGAGATGACAAGAAACAATTATATAAAAGATTAACCTGCCAAATTGTGCATGCATGTAACACAAAAGCTGGAACCAAACATTTAACAAAAATGCTGTTAAATGGTAGGAATAAAGTACAGTTTTGTACCTACCATAAATGTAGATGTCCGATAGGTATGCATCTGCAGTCCTTACATATGGGTTGTCCTGCCTCAGGCAGCCCCTCGGTCAGCCGGATTCCAAAGTCTGGGTCCGGCGTCGGCTAATGTTTCCCAACGTCACAGCGCTCGGGGTATAAAAGCATCAGTCGACGCCATGTTCCTCAGTTTTTCTTGCCCCAGATGCCAGGTGCCCTCTAAAGAAGGCTAACTTTTGGAGAAATGATTAAATTCCAATCATGCAAACCAATAAATAACAAATACAACATAAAAAATAACCCCAGCTAGCAAAAAGGAGGGGTAGGTACCCAAAGAATACCACAGAGGGGTAGGAGGGAGGGAAAACCTGACTGCAGATGCATACCTATCGGACATCTACATTTATGGTAGGTACAAAACTGTACTATGTCCTTCAAGGATGCATCTGCAGTCCTTACATATGGGTAGAATACCATAGCCAAGCTGGGGGTGGTAGGACCTAAGAAAAGGATGGTGTAGCTAACATGCCCTGCAGGACTGCCGTAGCAAAGCCTGCTCTGGATCTGGAATATAAAGGCAGGTTGTAATGCTTGGAAAATGTATGCACAGAGCTCCATGTAGCAGCTTCTAAAATGTCCTTTGTAGCCACCCCTCTTAAGAAGGCTGTGGAGGTGGCTGTTGCTCTGGTGGAATGAGGTCTGATGGTAGCTGGCACAGCTTTTCCATGAAAAGAGTAACAGAATCGAATGCAATTTCCTATCCATTTTGAAACTGTTTGGAAATTGCTCTTCCTTGTACACCAGCAGCGTATGCTACAAACAGTTGGTCAGTTTTTCTGTAAGCCTTAGTTCTGTCCAAGTAGTAGCGCAACTGTCTGTGAATGTCCAGGGTATGCAGAAGTTTCTCTCCTTTATTTTGTGGATTTGGAAAGAAAGTAGGCAGGTGGATAGCTTGGTTCAGTGAGACCCTGGATACCACCTTTGGCATGAATGAGGGATTGGTTCTCAAAGAGACTCTGTCCTTATGGAGAATGAGAAATGGTTGTACTGCCATAAGGGCCTGCAACTCAGATACTCTTCTTGCTGAGGTTATGGCCAGAAGGAAGTCAGTCTTCCAAGACAGGAATTGTAGTTCTGCAGATGCTGCTGGTTCAAATGTGGGTAGCGTTAATTTCTCCAACATGAAGTTAAGTTCCCATGTATGCACTGGTGGTGTCCTTGGAGGGTTGATGTTTTTTATCCCTCTTAGAAACTGCCTTAGCAGAGGATGAGAAAATACAGGTGGATCAGTGTTGTACTCTGCTGAAATAGCTGAAGCATGGATTTTTATGGACGAGTAAGAAAGGCCATTATGGAGCATTTCAGCCAAGTATTCAAGGATATGTGGGATGCTCATCACTGTCGGATCCTAACCCTGTGCGGTGTTCCAGGTTCAAAATCTTTGCCATTTTGCTGAATATGCCTTTCTTGTGGAAGGCCGCCGAGCTTCCATGATGATATCCTTTACCCTCTTGGATAGTTTATCCCGGGGAGGAGTCCAGGTATTTTCCAGGCTGTCAGTTACAAGGTTTTCAGGCTGGAGTGCAGAGTTTTGTAGTTGTGCTGTGTCAGAAGAAGTGGCCATTGTGGTAGGGGCCACGGGTTCGTGCGTGCCATGCTTTTTAACAGTGGGTACCAGTGTTGTCTTGGCCAGTCCGGAGCTATCAGAATCACTTTTGGTTGTTCTGTTCTGATCTTCAGTAAGACCTTTTTCATTAACGGAAGAGGTGGGAATGCATATACTGTTAGAGCATTCCAGCTGAAGGATAGGGTGTCCACCTTCCATGCTTGGGGATGGTATGTCCTTGTGTAGAATTTCTTCAGGTGATGGTTGTGGGGGGGAGGCAAAAAGATCTATGTCCGGCCTTCCCCAAGATTGTGTTATCTGAAGAAAAATGTCTGGATGCAACATCCATTCGTGTGGATCCATGGTGTTTCTGCTTAGGCTGTCCGCCGGTACATTTTCCTTTCCTGGTACGAACTGGGAATGCAGTTGTATATTGCGTTTTAGGGAAAGTTCTCAAAGATTCATTGCCAGCCTGCAAAGAGGGTAGGAATGGGTACCTCCTTGCTTGTTTATGTACCACATAACTGTGGTATTGTCTGTCTTTATTAGCAGGTGACCTTGATGCAGGAAATGTTTGAAGGCCTCGATTGAATGTATCACTGCCAGCATTTCCTTTTGGTTGATGTGCAGGCACAATTCCTTTTGAGTCCACTGCCCCTGAATACATCTGTCCTTCATGTGCGCTCCCCATCCATGGTCTGAGGCGTCCGTTGTGATGGTTTGGCTGATATGAGGCTTGCTGAAAGGTAGGCCCATGTTTGACTGACTTGCTTGTGCCCACCACCGAAATTACTTTTGAAGGCATGGAATTAGGGGGGATCAAGGCCTCTAGGCTGTGACTGTGTTGAGACCATAGACTCCTTGGGTACCATTGCAGTTTCCTCATATGCACTCTTGCCTGTGGAATCAGCAGAATGCAAGATGCCATGAAACCCAGAGCCTGCAGGATTTTCCTTGCAGTCAGCTGGGTTTGTGTTGTCAGATTTTTGAAATAATCCGGTAGTTGTTCTTGTTTTTCTTCTGTGAGAAAAGCCATTTAGGTGTTTGTATCCAGCTTTGCACCCAGAAAAATTATTCTTTGGGATGGAACAAGTCTTGACTTCTGATAGTTGACTGTGTATCCCAAGGCCTGTAGTAGGTGGATGGCATAGCTCAAGTGTTTTAACAATGTTTGTTGGCTGTCCACTTGTATAAGGCAGTCGTCCAGGTAAGGGTACATTTGAATCCCCTGAAGTCTGCAATGTGCAATTACTGATGCCAGGCATTTCGTGAATACTCTGGGCGCAGTAGATAAGCCAAAGGGCAATGCTGAGAATTGATAATGCTCTGAACCTGCAAGAAATCTGAGGTGTCTTCTGCAACTTTGTCTGATAGGGACATGCAGGTATGCCTCCTTGAGGTCTAGAGTTACCAGCCAGGACCCCTTGCCCAGCATGGGAAGGAGCTGCTGTAAGGTCAGCATTTTGAATTTTGGCACGGTGAGATAAGTATTCAGTGCGGACAAGTCTAGAATAGGCCTCCATCCTTCATTTGTAGTAGTTTGGAAATCTGCTTGAAAGCCTCTGCCCTTTGATTTGGTGGCAGGTTTGGCATGCCTTGTCTTCTTGGTAATGTATGAAAATGGAATCTGTATCCTTTGTCTATTATTTGCAGTATCCATTTGTCCTTTGTAATACTGTGCCAATTTTCTGAGAATAAAGATAGCTTTCCGCCCAAAGGTGCTTCCAATTGAGCCCTGGTTGGCAGAGTCAAAGCCAAGTCATTGAGTTTGTCCTTGTGCAGTAGATGTAGGTCCTGCACTACCTCTCTGGGTAGGAGGCTGCCATTGACGTCCTCTGTAGGAGCCTCGAGCTTGCCCTCTACCTCTGCCACGTCTGTTTTTCCCTCTTTGAAATCTGTCTGTGTCCGGAAAAAGACCAATTCTTAGAAGGCCAATTTCTGCTGAATCTAGGTGGTTGGACCTGGAGAAAATCTTTGACTGTTTGAACTGATTTAGCCTTTTCTTCAAATTTCTTTAAGACCTCTTGAGCCGTGGAACCAAATAACTTTTGTTTTTCCAGTGGTGCATCCAGAAGCTTTGCTTTAACATGATCTGGCAGTGTTTGTTCCTTCAGCCAAGCATGTCTACGTATAACTGCACCTGTCATTGCTGACCTACATGAAGCTTCCAATGCATCATAACCACACTGTAAGAAATGGTTGCTAACCTGTTGAGAGTTATGCACCAGATCCTGAAGGGCCTTGTGGTCAAGGGGTTCAGGAGAGGATAGTTTTTTATGCAATTCATCTAACAGATACTCTTGATACTGTATCATATGGAATTGACAATTTAATGCTCTCATAGAAAGAGTGGAAGAAGTATACACTTTTTTACCCCATCTCTCTAAAGCCCTGGATTCCCTTTCAGAAGGAAGTGGGTTCTTGGCAGTGGTAGTTGTAACCCCTTTAGGGCCCTGGGAAATGGTTTCTGGGTCAGCAGAGTGGCCCTTGTAAAGGTATAGATGTGAGTCCGGGACCCTGTAGTACCTGTCAGGTTTGAGAGGGGCCGGAGGAAGGGAGTCAGGGGAAGTACTAGACTCAGAGTACACATCCTCTATAACATTCAAAACAGGAGGAATAGCCAAAGGTCTATGCTGAGGTAAATGTAAAAAGGTCCTTAACCTCTTTCTAGAGTCAGAGAATTCCTGGCCTTGCCATTTGAAATGCTCTCTCATGGAGTGAAGGGTCTCCCCAAAGGAAAACTCTTCGGGTGGGGAGGCCAAGGGAATAGATTCCTCGGCATCAGAATCCTCGTAGGCCGGAAGGGCCTCCTCCTGGTAGTCCGAAAGGACAGATTCATCTGAGGCCTCATCAGAAGACTGGGGATCTGTCTGCTCTACCCTGGGCCTTTTGCCTGAAAGAGGCTGAGGGCCCCTGTCTGGATATGGCTGAGAGCCCCTGATTAAGGAAATAAGGTCCTCAGCCAAGGTTAAGATTTGTGAACTGGTAGTGGATCCCTGAGGAATAGCCTTGGGAGGGAGAGATTTTGGCTGTTTAGCAGCTTTAGCCCGTGTAAAGGCCTTGATGGACATGAATACAGGAGGCCTGGCTGCCCCACGTGCTGGGGTAGATTTATCCACAGAAATGGTGTCGGAAATTTCCTGAGCACCGGTTTCAGACAGAAATTCTATGAGTGACTCAGGGATGGCCTCCAGTACCAAAGTTACCGGTTGTGCGGTGTCGTTGGTCTGAAGCGGTAGAGATTCGGCTTCAGAAGAAACCGAGACACTCGCGGTAGGCCTAGGCATGGAGTCGACCGGAACCGCGGACCGCGTGTGTCGGTCCTTATCCTTTCAATTTTTGGGTAAATGTGCTGTCGGAAGCTCCGACGGCATGATATAACAAAAAGTGTCCCCAAAAAATTCCTCTGCAAACTCTGCCCGATGCCTAAGAGTGCGTTTATTGAAGGAAGCACAGGCTGAACAGGCCGAGACGTCGTGGTCTGGGCCTAGGCAGGGTAAGCAGTAAGAGTGGAAATCCTTATGAGGTATTTGTTTCCCACAAGATAAACAATTATTAACTTTAAGCGTTTGATCTAACATCGGCTGAGGCAAGAAAGAGTCCCCAATGGGGTACTTAGCTTTTTTGAAGTCTTCGGTAGCTGAAATCACAGGAGCTGGCCGACCGGCACTTGCGAACTGCTTCTGCTTAGGGCACCTCGTGGCAAGAAAGACTGAGGAACATGGCGTCGACTGACGCTTTTATACCCCGAGCGCTGTGATATCGGGAAAAGGGCGACATCAGCCGACGCTGGACCCAGACTTTGGAATCCGGCCGACAGAGGGGCTGCCTGAGGCAGAACAACCCATATGTAAGGACTGCAGATGCATCCTTGAAGGACATCAGTCCCTCAAGAATATGATTATTTCTATAATGTCTTTAAATGTTAATGGCCTCAAAGATAAATAGAAAAAAGAAAGAGTAGTGAACTATATTAAAAAAATAGAGTGCAAACAGCTACACTCCATGAGACACACTTGAAAAGAACTGAACATGTGAATTTGATAAAGATTTTTCAGGATGCTTATTCAGCAGAATACCGGAGACAAAGGAAGAGAGGAGTTACTTATATTAATTGCAAGAGGCGCTCCAATAATAATAGAAGAAAATATAAAAAATAATGGCAGATTTGTAGTACTCAGAGGCTACGGGCAAGGGAGAAGGATTACACTGGCAATTATTTACATTCCACCGAAAACTGTTATAAACGGAACTTAAGAAAATTTTGGAAGAAATAATCAGCTTTCAGCAAGGAATATTACTTACAGGTGGGGAAAAGAATTTGATTTGCAACAGTGAAGATGTGTCTGGGGCCCCCCGAAGGGAAATATAACAAAGGAGAGTAGAGTTTAAATAAATTTATGAAAGTATTTGGCATGGAAAATGTGAACCAGTACTATCAGTTTAGAGTAAATTTATATATTATTCCCCAAAATACAAAAACTGGGCTAGGCTAGACAGAATTTACATTTCACAGAAAGATGTGCATTTATTTAATTGAGGGTCTTGATACACACCCAATAACTATTTCAGATCATGTACCAATAATAACTACAACAAAAATAAAGGGTATAATAAATAAAAATGAGACACTGGCGCTTTCCCACCTATTTGTTGAAAAGAGGGGAATTTAAGGAACGGGCAATGGAAATTATTCAGGAAACATTAGATAGAAAGATAGAAATTTCTTCTGAAAGTATAGATAGGGAATGGGTTAAAATTAAAGCAGAATTTAAAATAGGGTGTAAATAAAAGAAAGGGAAATATGGTTAAGAAGTAACAAGAATTACTTAGAGGGACTGACTAATGTTAAAGTATTGCAAAATAGGATGAATCTCACAGAACAAAAAGAGGAGCAACTGCAGAATGCTAAACAGAAAATAAGGGATTAACTTAATATGCATGAGTTTAAAAAGACTGCTGTTAACTGTTTTTTGATAAAATCTCTAGAGCGCAAAAACTTTTAGCACAAAGACTCAGAACAAAGTAGAAAGGGTTGTCATCAAGCTTAGGGAGCCTATAACAAGATAACAAGGGATTCTGTAGAAGAATATTTCAAAAAGTCTATGAAAGTCTGCATAAAGCAGAGAAATATGGAAATCAAGAAAAGGTACAAATGGAAATGTTTATGGGAGAATAAAATATGCCAAGGTTGGAGGTAGAAGAGGCTCAATTACTAACAGGATAGGAGGAGATGAGATAAAAATGGTGATGCATAACCAACCCACAGGAAAGTCCCCAGGAACAGATGGTATTCCTGTGGAAGTTTGGAAGCTAGGATGGAAAAACTGATAATGATCTAGAAGATTTTGTTTAACAGGATTATAAGAGGAGGAGAAATACCAACATCCTGGAAGAAAGTGCAAGTAGTTGTAATACTTAAAGAGGGTAAAGACCCACCAGATCCAGCTTCATATAGGCCCATTTCAATACTAAACCATTATTATAAAGATAGGTTAGGTCTACTGTTTGTAAAGGTCTGATGAAGCTCCAATGCGAAAGCGCTTACCTGTTTTTGTGCTGGAATAAATAGTGGATTTTTATTTCTTTGACTGGCTGAGTGTTTGTCCTCATCGAGTTGCAGCTGTGTTCTACCTCTGATGGTGTATATATTTTTTCCTTTTATTTACCTCTGATGGTGTATATATTTTTTCCTTTTATGTACCTCTGATGGTGTATATATTTTTTCCTTTTATGTACCTCTGATGGTGTATATATTATTTCCTTTTATGTACCTCTGATGGTGTATACATTTTTTCCTTCTATGTACCTCTGATGGTGTATATATTTTTTCCTTTTATGTACCTGTAATGGTGTATATATTTTTTCCTTTTATGTACATTTATTCATTTTACACCACAGTGGTTTTACCCAGTGAATGCTAGCAATTTTCGTTTTTATTTCTGGACTCATTATTATAAAGTGTTTATGTCTATAATGGCCAAAAGAATGGCAAAAGTGATTCCAAAATTGATAGACATGGATCAATGTGGTTTTGTGGAGGGGAGCCAGACATCTGACAACATTAACAGAACACTGATGATCCAGAGGGTGGCAGAATGTAAGAAAATACCACTGTTGTTGGTAGGTCTTGATGTGGAGAAAGGATTTGACAGAGTAAGCTGGGATTTTATAAGCAGAGCAATGGAAGCATTTGCATGTCCTGATAAAATTCTAAGGTTGATTAGGATACATGATGGATCGGAGGTGAAAATTAAAGTGGGTGGGGTCCTCTCTGATAATCTCTGCTTCATCAGAGGAACCAGGCAGAGGTGTCCTCTTTCTCCCCTTTGTTATCTACATTATATTTAGAACCATTGACAAAGAAAATATGGGACTCAGAAATTCAGATATAGAATTGGTATGACAGTCAAGAAAAGCTGGCTCTATTTGCAGATGACATCACTTTATACCTGACAAAATCAGAAAGGGATATTACGGTGCTGTGGAACATACTGTGACAGTTTCAAACATTTTTGGGATACAAAATTAATGACATTAAAACAAAAGCAATAGTGGTAAACTGTGTACCCACATACAAATTGTTTCAGCAATATCCATACTTATGGGGACATGAGAAAATGGAGTATGGATTAAAAATTATACTGTTGTGGTAAGTAAGGATATGTGGGAAGAGACTAAACAAAAACTGAGGAAATGGAAGCTCTGTTATATGGATATTGACAGCAAGATATAAGCAGTTAAAATGTTTTTAGTCCCTTTAGTTTTATACACACGTCAAGCACATTTTTAATCAACCAGAGGAGAAGTTGTGGATAGTAGTTAATAAAGAGGTGAAGGATTTTATATGGGAGGGGAAGACAGCAAGAGTCAAATGGAATAAGCTTATTCTCCCAGTAAAACAGAGTAGGCTGGGATTACTAGAGTTGAAGGAGTACTTCAGAGCAACACAGTTAAGGCTCCTATACATAGCACAAGCAGAATACTATAATTCAAAATTGAAAGAGATGATGATGAAACGGGGGGGGGGCTCAACTAACAGGGTCAGACTGTGATTTTGGATGGAGACCTTTTAAGGAAAACAATAATAATCATACAGAATATTATATTCATAAAGTAACAGAAAGTATTCTAAGAACTAAACCCATATGGGAATGGACAATGGAGATTCTGCTGATAGGGATGTTTGCAATTACGGACAAAGAAAATAGGCAAGAATATATTGGACAAAACTGGCAGAGGAACCAAGGTATCGGGAGCACATAACTAGAGAGGGAAAGGTAATAGAATGGGAAGACGGCAAGAAGTTATTTGGACTGCAGGTTTGAGATTGCCTTCCATTATCAAGGAATGATATCAGAGTATAGGCAAAAAGAAAGAAATATGGGGGGGGGGGGCATAAATGCAAGACCAGCATTGGTACACTTTTTGGTAGAATCTATAACACAAGTTGCTGTTAAGAAAAGAATAATTAGTAGAGCATATAAAATATTGCAAGATAACTATAAGAACCAACCAGAGGAGGTTAGGAAGGAATGGGAAGAAGAGACTGGATAAGCAATTCACAAAGAAACAATGGGGGGGATATATGTATGTCTCCCAAACAAGCAATAAAATCTAGAAGATTTACGATCTTTGCCTGGAAGTGTTTACGTAGATATTTTGGGTCTATATTACATTCTTGAATGTCGACAATGTCAAATCTGACATTGTCGACACGAGAATATTGTACGCTCATAATCTCGAGCGAGTAAAAAAACAAACAAAAAAGAAAAACGTACCCCCCACTACTTAAATATACCAATTCAGAGACTGCACTACATTAGAGTAAACGGAAATCTCCCCTTACGGAGATTTCCGTTTACACGCGAGCTTCTGAGCGTTCGATATTCTCGTGTCGACAATGTCAGATTCGACATTCGAGAATATAATATAGACCAGATATTTTTATACCCCAAGCAGGCTTCACAGACTTTTTTCCTCAGGTAGATAGCAAATGTTGGAGGTGTGATGAGGAAGAAAGAGGTAACTGGGACCTTATTTTCTAATAGGGTAGTGAGTTGACTGACTTTAAAAGATTCCCTGCAGTCTGCACTGTCGGAGATGATGGGTGAGCAGACTGGAGTAACTGGGGAAATGATTATTTTGAGCTATGATACAGAATCGGAATTGCCTAGATATAGTAAGGCCTTGCTGAGTGTAATTATGATGGCTGCCAAAAAAGCAATTACTATAAAACATAAATCAAAGTCTAAACCAACTTTACTAGAAGTAAAAGATGGTCTTGGAGATAAAACAACTGGAACTGGGATCTTTGCTAAAGGTTAGGAGCAAATTACATAGGAAAAAATGGGAATTGTGGAATTAATATATGCAGAGAAGGAACAAGGTTTAAAAGAAGGCAGGATTTGAATGAGCTATGTAATGGCTGACTGACAATGACCGGCTATATTAAAAATGTACAATGTTTGTAAAAAAAAACAAGGAGATGGACCAGGCTAAGAAGGAATACTAGTTGACTAACAAATAAGATAAAACAGCAATCAGAATGGCAAAAAACAAGATGTTAGAGAAACTCTATTAGCTTCTAGATATTGATTCAGCAGAGGACAAAAAGTAACTATCAGGTTACAAGGCAAAGACAGAAGGCTCAAGAAGACAGTCACCATTCATGAGCAATGCCAGCAGCAATATGCTCATCAGTCCAGAGAACATCAAAGGTAGATGGAAAAAGTGCTTCCAGCAGATTCTGAATGAAAGAAAACCCAAGAGAAGCTGTACTGCTCCATACATAGCCTTCAATCAGAAGCAGCAATGAGAAAGCTATAGCGAATTTACTGGGCAAGGTTTCACAGCTTGTGGATCTTATGATGCCAATATGTCAATCATTGGTTAAACCCACCTCTTTTTGTCACTTTCCAGTAACCAGGACGCTGGGGTGTGGACGAGACATGCTAATGGCATTTTTTATGGCTGTACTGTTGGTGAATATGGCAAAAGGAATGTATCCATTTTTGATGGTTTGGGGACTCTGGAGGTGCTTAAAGGCAATCATTCGAACAATACATGCAGTGGAGCTTGTCGTTTGAACCAGGGCATGAAACAAGAACACAAGGTGACTTTATTGCTGTGAATAATGCTGCTTCCAATCAGACTGACTCATACCATTGTAATTTGGATATTTGGTTAAATCAACAAGTTTCTTTTAATCGGACAGACTTGCATTCACATGAAGCTGACACTTACTCTAATAACTTGGACAAACTACATGATTTATTGCTTAAATTTAAAACTCTTGATGCTGACAATGTGTATTTAAGGGAATGCTTAAATTTAAAGGTTGTGCCTAAAGGGTTGTGTGTGCACAGATACCCGAATAATGTGGAAGAAGGATCTGAGTTTCATTTAGAATTGATAAGAATTTTTGACATGTGGTTTTGAAATTTTAAAAGCTATTAAGCAGAATGAGAGGCTGTTGGGTGTTTTAAATGAAAGAATTAACAATGTCAATGCTTGTATCTTAAAAGATTTAATGTTCACTTTTGATGAAGAAAAAAGAAGTATTTTGATTTAAGAGCCCATGTTGATGAGAAAGTGACATTAACAGTTTTTAGGAAGAAAAGAAAGTTAAATAGGGATCTGCATGAATGTGAGCAAAACATTCATTACCCCAGACCAAAAGGTACTGTTAACTTTGAAAGATATGGGAACAGTGGTGGACATAATAATGGTAGGGGTAGCGATTATGGCTCTGATTATGCTAATCCTGATGACCACTATAATTCTAGTGCAGGTCATTCCTCTGGACACACAAACTATCAAGACCCTTTACAGTATCCCCCCTCCGAAGGCCCGAGAGATTGAAGAGCAAGCCTATGACCAATTATTACCATGGCAATTGGAGGAGGTGGAACACTCGGAGGGAGAAACGAGCTCAGTAGGTGCCATTGGTGCAATTACTGTAGAGCATGAATTTGAGCTTGATGAATGTATTATGAAGGGTGGAACTATTTTGCCCTGTCAGGGACATACTACTTTCAACTATAGTACTTTGCACATTACTAAGGTCTTTTTTGATTTATTTTCAAAAGGTTTTAAATTTGTTCCCTGTAGAAAATGTGTTTTAAGTAAAGTATTAATTGATTTGAAAATGTTCATTTGTAAAAAGAATTTGGAGCTTCTGTTAGATGGGCAAAGAGATCTGAGTGAAGGATTAAGAAGGAAAAGTGTGTGGAACCTCCCTTTGCACCCCCAGCTTAAAAATTTGGGGAATGTCTTGGAAATGGAACTAAGGGAAAAACGTCCTGGTAATAAGGTTAGGTTTAACTTGACATTTGAAGAAAAAACACTTTTGGATTCTATTAGGAAGAATAAGTATGAGAGGGTAATAAGGGAGGGGGTACGGTGCTTATGGATGTCATTATTTATGATAAGATGATGGACATCTTGTTAGATGCAATAAGTACATAAAGGTTTCTATTAATGAGGTGCATATAGCGTATAAAAAGATTTACATAGCACTTAATGATTTGGTATTACAGGGCTGCATTGATATTGAGACTTTTAGGTTCTTGCACAACAGGGAACCAAGAATACTGTCTATATTTGGGATACCAAAGGTCCACAGAAATGTACACCCCCCCCCCTTGAGGCCTATAGAGTCAGCTAGCCAATCGGTTACAGCACCTATTGCTAAATATTTGGATTACAGGTTAAAAAACCTATCTGTAGGTGCATGTAACGTTTTGAAGGATTCATGTGATTTTTTAAAAAGTGTAAGGGGTAAACAAACTAATGATGTTATTTTTATTACTATTGACATGGTGGACCTCTTCACTTCTATTCCTCATAAGACTGGTTTTGAGTTTTCTGAAGAGATTTTAAGAAATTATAATAATTTCACTGAAAAGGAGATTTATGTTTTCACTGTTTTAATGGAATTAGTATTAAACAATAATTTTCTTTTAAAAAGTTAATAGTACTCCCTGGTTGCTGACAAGTAATGCACTTGTTTAAAGTAATAAGTTGAATTATAAACAGTATATATAGGACAAGTGCAAAAACGAGGTGTATCTTCCAAGTAATCCCAAACAAATTCCAAATAAATTCAAGTAGAACGAAGTAGTAAACGAAGAATAGCAGTTTTATTGAGAACAGTTGATTGAATAATTGTTAATTAATAACTATTAGTTAATTTAGCATTAAGTATATAAAGCATGTGTTTTTGTAACTTTTGTCTTGGATCTGATGAAGCTACGTTAGTGAAAGTGCTTATCCTCCTGTTCTCAATAAAACTGCTATTCTTCGTTTACTACTTCGTTCTACTTGAATTTATTTGGAATTTGTTTGGGATTACTTGGAAGATACACCTCGTTTTTGCACTTGTCCTATATATACTGTTAATAATTTTCTTTATTTTGAAGGGGAATTTTTTCAACAGTTGAAGGGAGTGGCCATTGGGGCCATGTGTGCCCCTACCTATGCAAATTTAGTGATGGCTTGGTGGGAACAGAAATATGTGTTTAATTCAGTGTTTAATGATTGTTGGGCACTATAAAAACGTTTCCTGAATGACATCTGTATATTTTGAACAGAAAGTGAGGAGAAATTCATGAATTTCTTCGAATACATTTCCAATAGTACTGATTTTTTCAGATTTACTTATAAGATTGGTTATGACAGTATTGATTTTTTTGGATGTTAATATTAGGAAAAGTAACAGTGGTTTTGGATCAAAAGTGTACAGGAAGGAGACGTATTGTAATTCATTTCTGCATTTTTCAAGTGCCCACCCCCACTTTCAGAAGAAAGGTATAGTGAAGGGTCAATATGTACGTGGTAGTCGAATGACCTCTGATGACAAGGACTTCATGGATGAGTGTGACTTGCTGAAGCATATGTTTTTAGAAAGAAGATACCTAGCAATTTTAATTAAGGAAATTCAGGAATAGGTATGGCAGTACAGTAAAGAAAGATTTACACCAATTTTACGTTCCAGTGACACATATTCAAAGGTAGGGGGAATGAACAATGGGAAAGATGACACCTATGGGAATGCTTTTATTGTGGATTTCAGTGGAGACTCCCAAGTTATTAGAGATATTGCCCAAAGGGAATGGGACAGGTTCTCTAAATTTTCTGACCTGAACTTAAAATTTGATGTTCCATTAAAGTTCATTTTCAGAAAAGGTAGATGCATTAAGGACCTCATGGAAAATGAGCTTGGGGTGAGTCTGTTAGAAAAGGGGGTACCTTCAAGTGTGGAGCATGTCAGCAATGTCCCTTCATTGCTGACACCTCTGAGATCATTGTTAGTAACAGGAATAGACATATAATACCTAAATCTTACTATAATTGTGAAAGTAAAGGGCTTGTTCATAGGTTGGTACTAGGCTATCGGCCCTAGGGTCTATACAAGCCTAGCCATAACAATTCCCTGGCTATTTCTTCCCACACTATTTACTTCCCTGGACCCCTGTCTAGCAGGGCGACTGACATGATCCCCAGGGTGATTTTCCTTTCTCCCATCCAATCATCAAGGTTCCTTTTGAAGATGGCCAAAGAGGCGCTCTGCTTGACATGTATGGGCAATCTATTCCAGAGTCTGGGGAGTCTCTGGGTCAGGAACCTATCCCTCCAGCATGTTTTGTTTATTGTGATGACAAGTTTTAGATCCCTGGAGCATGTGGCTCTGAGGGATTGGGATTTCTTTAAGTGTAGCATGTTAAACAGCTCTCGGTTTGACATGACTTTACATGGCCTTGTATGTTAAGCAGAGATCACCTCAAAGTAGACGATATGCGACAGAGTATACCTGGAGATTTTTAAGGCAGCATAGGATATCTACTTTAGGCCTGTGATTCTTTTAGTGAGATATTTCTGCAGCCTTTCCAGTTGTTGCAGATGTCTTAAGAGGCAAATACCAAATAGGGCGTTGTATTCTATAATGGGTCTAACGAGGGATGAGTACAGTGGGACAATGACCTCCTTTTTTCTGGATGAAAAGCCCTTAGTGATGAGGTGTGCCACAGAAGGATTTCCTGACTGTTGTGGCAATGTGGCTATTGAAGGTGAGACCACCTGTGTCCCTAAGTCCCTTATCACACTTTCGGTGTTTAGTGTACTGCCACCTATGTGGTAATTCACGGGCACGTGTTTTTTTCCCAAAGGGGATAACTATACATTTCTTGGCATTGAGCTTGAGCCCATGGCTCTGGCACCAAGCATCTGTTTCTGTAAGGCCCTTTTGTAGAGTATCCACATCATTTGGGAATTCAATAATGGCTCCCAATTTACAGTCATCTGCAAATTTTGTTAGCCAGAGTCCCTTAGTGTTGGCCTGTACTTCAGAGAAGTAGATGCCAAACAAGAGAGGTCCCAGGACTGAACCCTGAGGTACTCCACTTGTCACTTGTCTGGAGCTGGATTTGAAGTCAGCTACTTTTACAGTGTGGGTTCTGTTAGTAAGCCAGTTGGCAACCCATCGAGTGATGTAGGGATTAATGCCCAGCTTAGTAAGTTTGTCTATGATTCTAGAGTGGGAGATGGTGTCAAAGGCCGTGGCAAGGTCCAGATAGGCTGTGTGGACTGCTTTACTCTCATCCACGGCTCTGGAGACTGATTCGAAGTCAATCAGGTTCAGGAGACACGATCGGCCCTTCATGAACCCAAACTGGGTGGGGTCCAGTGTTTGAAAGTTGCCAATGTCTTTGTTTATAAGTTCCATGATAATACGTTCCATGGCCTTGCAGAACAGGCTCGTCAGACTAATGGGGCGGTAGTTCCCGGGTTCCACGGTGGATCCCCCCTTGTGGAGTGGGATAACTGTAGCTGTGCGCCACTCAGTGGGCATGAAGCCTGAGGTGTGGGTATGATTAAACATGACACTTAGGTGAGGTGCCAGTTCATTTTGTAGTTCATGTAGTACACAGCCCAGGAAGTCCCATAGATGCTGTATTCTTAGCTTTGGAGAGTGCATTTTTTACTTGTGTGGCCGTTATTACCTGTAAAATTTGTAAAGCTTTTTACACAAGTAAGATGGAAAGATGTCTAAAGAGAAGAATTTACGAACATTTGTATGACATTAGGAGAGGTAAAAACAGCAATGCTTTATACAAACACACATTGGGTTGTGAAGGTGTTTTCTTCACTTTTTTGTATTGGATGAGGTAGCAATGGATGGTAGGGGTGGTTCCTGGAAGACCATGTTGGAATATGGGGAGGTTTACTGGCAATTGATATTGGAAGCAAACAAGTGGCCAGGTTTGAATGACATGGTTTCCCTAGCCCCTGTCTTGAAATTAAGGGCAG
>NC_056733.1:827355047-827382547 GCF_019279795.1 Protopterus annectens
TGCAGAGACAACAGGAAGTATTTCCTAGGTACACAGCAGTGCTCCTTCATGTCAATTAAAATTCACAAACTGTAAATAACCCCATTCACTCCTGATATCTCAATGTGCCTACTCTCCAATTCACACCAAATTTCCTTTCAAACCTAGTAGCAGAGGAACTAGAGTTCAAGTCAACCTCTGCACCAACTGCCCCCCCCCCCCCCACACACACATATATATATATATATATATATATATATAATGTAGGTGTATACAAACACTATATATATGCACACACACACATATATAAAATGTAGGTGTATACAAACACTATATATATGCACACACACACATATATAAAATGTAGGTGTATACAAACACTATATATATGCACACACACACATATGGGTACCGATCCCATTCTCTTTTCCTCATCTTTTGAGTTGAAAAAAGAAGCTTTTTCTTTTCTAGCTTATTTGAAAAATGTACCAAACCTATTTGAGCCCTGACTGCAAATGTACCACTGGCATTCATTTCTGTATGCTGGTAGCATACTACCAATCACTCCGCAGCTCTCGACTGAACCCCCTAACATCTTCAACCCTTTAACCCACTAGCTAGGTCTCTGTTGCTCATAGTAACTATACTTTGAATAATCTCATAGTCACTCACTCTCAAACACACACACACTAATTTCCATGGAGACTACTACTCTTCCAGACAAGGCTTGGAATCTCCCACTTCCTGCATCATTCATGTCAATAAGCCAAATAAGTGTTTTGCAGATGATTACCAACACGTTGTCACCATTTAGCAATTAATATCCACACTAAAAGATGGTTTGTGCAAAAACATTACTGGTCAGGTACTGCAAAGGATGTGAAAGGGGACCGCAAGACAAATGAGTAGTGTTAGAAGGTTGTTAAGGGAAGAGATAAAACTAAAGCTGTTTAAATAGCTTTGCCTGCTATTGATGAACCATTTCCGAATGTAGTTATGGACAATATGGGACCTCTTAGTATCCTTAAAGAACCACAGGTAACATATATATATATATATATATATATATATATATTACGGAGGTTGTTGATTATGCCACTAAATATGCAGATATGGTATCTCTGTCTTCCACTAAAGCAGAAAAGGTGGCAAAAGCTCTCCTGGGCATTTTCAGCAGGGAATATTTTCCTAGAAAGACACTGACAGAGGTAGTGAATTTGTGTCAAACCTGCTACCCTGTTTGGCTCATAGGTTGGTACTAGGCTATCGGCTCTGGGGCCTATACAAGCCTAGCCATAATAAAAATTCCCTAGTTATTTCTTCCCACACTATTTACTTCCCTGGATCCCTGTCTAGCAGGGCGACTGACGTGATCCCCGGGGTGAATTTCCTTTCTCCCATCCAATCATCATGGCAGTCTATTCCAGAGTCTGGGGAGTCTCTGGGTCAGGAACCTATCCATCCAGCATGTTTTGTTTATGATGATGACAAGGTTTAGATCCCTGGAGCATGTGGCTCTG
Organism: Protopterus annectens; assembly: GCF_019279795.1. Taxonomy (NCBI): domain Eukaryota; kingdom Metazoa; phylum Chordata; order Ceratodontiformes; family Protopteridae; genus Protopterus; species Protopterus annectens. The sequence continues at coordinate 827,356,547 of NC_056733.1, forward strand.
AAGGATTGGGATTTCTTTAAGTGTAGTAGTTTGTGTTTTCTTTTTAAACACATTTATTGAATCATCACTTGTGACAGAGGCAAACCTACATTTATATAAAAGCAATCAAACTCTGTTAACAAGTTAACATTTACAAACACTATAGAGCACATATATTGTTCTATACAATAAAATCAAATCAATATTATACAAATGTTTCAATTCGTGCCGTCTCTTGAACATCATTCCTCCTGTAAAGCATTTTTTGTATGCATTGTTCCCACACTTTCCATTTTTTTCTAAGTAATTTACTCCTACCCTTTTCTAAAGATCTACTTCCTGTTCTTTTATCTTGGTTACAATATTTGCTGCTTCAAGTATGGTTGGTTTAAACTCGGACTTACATTTTCTAGTAATAGCTTTTTAGCAGACACAAGAATTAAACTTAACAAGGCCTTACTATCTCTAGGCAATTCATATCCTGTAACCCAGCAAAAAAAAAAAAAAAATTTCCTTAGTTACACTCATTTTATCACCCAGTATTCCTAACAGAGTACTCTGTAGGGAATTTTTAAAGTCTGCCAACTCATTACATGCTGAGAACATATGCTAGTAGGTATCTCTCTCTTCCAGTTTAAACACGCCACCACCATTGCCCTCTACCAGAGGAAAAATGCTTTGGAGTCTGCTTGATATATAAAAGTACCTATGCAAGCATTTTGGAACAAAAATCCTGTATATTCTAGATTTTGTTGCATACTTGGGAGCCATACATGTCTTCCCATTGTTTCTTTGTGACTTGCTTATCTAATCTCTCATCCGAATCTTTTCTTTTTTGATTCCTATAGTTAACATGCAATATCTTAATATACCCTACTATTTATTCCTTTTTTAACAGCAGATGATATTCTAGATTTGACTAAAAACTCAACTAATGCAGGCTTTTCATTTAAGATTCCCCTGTACCTTTCTCTTTGCCTATACTGTGATATCATTCCCTGATAGGGAAGGCAATCTCTAGCTTGTATGTCTTTTTGACCTGCTCCCATTCTATTACCGTTCCCTTTCTAATCATTTGTTCCTAATACTTTGGTTCCTTTACCAGCTTCCCTTGTAAATTCCAGCTCCCTCTTGCCTATTCTGTGGACCACTAATTGCAGTCTTCCCTATCAGCTGAATCTCGCCATTCCTGTGTTGCTTGGTTCTTTGTACATTTTCTGTTACTTCATAAATATAATATTCTGTATGACTGCTATTCCTCTTAAGGATCTGCTTCCAAAATCCTACTCTTTCCTTATGTCTTGAATTATCCCCCTGCATTTCTTCTTTGAATTGTAAGTTTTTGGAATTGTTGAGGGGTAAAGAATTCAAAGACGTATCCCTACCACCAAAAGACCAATGGTTTGGTGGAGAAGTTTAGCTCAATACTGATGACTATGTTGAGTGCATTTTCACCCCCAAAATCAAAACATTTTTACTGCCTAATACCCCCACTCATACTTCTCTATCTTATCACAGCCTATGAATATTAATACCTCCCTGGCTCTCACTACCCTCGATCCAAAACAACCACTATTAAGCTGCCACAAAACTCTAAACTAATATTACCCCAAAACTCATCAAAGTCTTCTAATGTAACACCTCTGCATCCCATTCGAGCCACTTACATCACTCCTAGAACTAAATACCATCACAAACTCTTACTAAAACTCCAAAAACTTGAGAATAGATCACTACCTAACTTCCTAGAGATGGTAACATCCACCCTAACCCAGGAACAACCCCACCTGTTTCTATCAACTCCAAAAATAATACCCACACTAGCCTATGAAACTCAAATAATGCCTCCAACTCCTGGTGCGTCACCTAAACATCAGAAGTACAAATAACAAAATTTACTAGTTACATGCCCTCCTAGATGTCCACTCCCCTGATATACTATGCCTTTCTGAAAACTGGCTCAAACCTAACATCTCTGATAATGAGATTATACCCACCGGTTATACAAATTAAGATTTGATTGCATCTCTAGGAAAGCAGGTGGAGTAGCCATCTTGTATAAATCCACACTAGAAGTAACCAAAACTAATACTCCACAGGCCTTGATAACTAGCAATGCAGAAATACTCATCACAAAAGTCCAACTCAACAAACATAAGTCTATAAGCATAGCCTGTATCTATATTCCCCCAGGTGACAACACAAACACCTTAGAAGGTATCCTCCAGTGGCTACCCGCTAACTACCCCCAAGAGACTATTATTCTCTGTGATTTTAATATTGACTGGAATACCTGCTCATTAGATGTCCCCTCCACCCATATAAATTTACATGGCTTCTCCCAGATCATATCTTCCCCTACCAGAATCAATAAGCCCAACAATAGGAAAAGTATCCTAGACTGGATATTAATAAACAACCAACCCCAGATATATTACACAAGTACCCTGGAGGACATAAGTGACCACTTCCTTACCTATATAAACAGAAAAAAATGATAACCCTCAACAATTTACCTTTAAAACCATTAGGAATACTAAGAACTTTATTCAAACTAATTTCCAGAATGAACTTAAATCATGTGACTGGTCCAACCTAAAACTACTTCCTCTAGATGAAGCAGTCTCATACTTTAACTCTAAATATCTTGCTATCTTAAATAACCATGCTCCCAAACGTTCTATCAGAATCAATAAAGTAAGCATCATGGTTAACCAATGGTACAAGACAAAAAATTATTAACATAAACAAAGCATGGACCTCCTGGAGAACGGCGAAATCCCCAAAAGATCACATCACATATAAACAATTGAGAAATGATACAAAGAAGTCCATTATCCTAGACAAAAAAGTTACTACCATAATCTGCAACAGAAGCATCAAAATTAACCACAAAAATTCTGTACAGGCTTAAATAGACTCCTCCACCCGGGTAAATCATCAACCCCTACCCCTTAGCTACCCTACAACAACCTCCTAAAATTGTTGCCAATACCTTTAACACTTTCTTTACAGAAACCATGCAATCCCTAGCCAACCAACTATCTTCCATTACCTCAAGTACTACCATACCCCCACAAGAAAATAAAATCCCCTTCAAGTCTGATCCAGTACCTACATCATTTATTAAGTTCCTACTTAAAAAACTGAAACCCACCACCCTTTCAGCAGACCTAATACCCGCAGAGTTTCTCCAAAAAGCTGCTAATGAAATAACGTATCCGATTTCAATTTTCATCAACTGAACTATTCTCGAATCTTACATCCCCTCCATCTGGAAAATCTTGCACATTATTCCTCTTCACAAAGGGGGACATTCCACTGAACTCTCAAACTATCTATAGATCTATTGCCATCCTATCTTCCCACCTAAAATAATGGAAAAATGTATCCATAAGCAATTTCTAGCCAACCTGAATCAGAACAATCTCCTAAGCCCCCTCTCAGCACAGATTTAGACCTTCCCATAGTACTAACTCAGCCCTTCTCTCACACAATAAATCAAAACCGTAATGACAACAAGCTCTCCTCAGCTCTCTTGCTAGACCTATCCATGGCATCTGACATGGTAAATTAGCAACTACTCCTAGACACACTAAAATCACTCTCTATAGACAACCTAGTAATTAGCTGGTTTCATTCTTACCTGAGTGCCAGACAAGCTGTAATATGGAAAGATAACCTATCTACCCCTATTACCAGTCACCCTTGGAGTCCCCCAAGGATCTATATTAGGTCCCCTCCTATTCTCCATATTCATTAATGACCTGCACAAAATCATCCCACATACATGTATTCAGTATGCAGATGACTCCATACTAATTTGCTCTGCCACCTCACCCACAGACTTACAATCCTTAACCCAAATAATTTTCAGTAAAGCAGAGAACTGGCTCACTAGTTGCCAACTACTATTAAACCCAAATAAAACCAAACTATTACGCTTCTCCTCTACTCACAAAGTTTCCTCACCACCTCTCACCATAACATCTAACAATGACACCATAATGTCCCCAGAACCTTGTACTAAACTACTGGGGTAATCATCGACAACAACCTAAAGTTTGATGCTCACATAGACAAAACTATCAAAACGGTTTATAAGAAACTAGGCTCTTTACACAGGATTAAACAATTCCTAACCCCAGCTGCCAGAGCTGTTATTGCCCGGACACACCTATCAACCATTCTTTACGCCTCATCCATCTTCGTAAACCTAAGCAAATCAAACCTCAATAAACTTACTAGCTGCTACAATAATATAGCCAGATTTGCTACAGGTTCAGCTTATAGAACCCATCACTGCCTAAACCTTCAATCCCTAGACAAGCTAGAACTACCCTGTCAACTTCAATATAACCAACTTATAGTCATTCACAAAATTCTTTTCCAACCAAACAACACCCATACTGAAAAATATCATCACTCCCTACAATAACCTAAAAGCCCTCCGCTCTTCCAACAGAATGCTAGTACAAACTACTAAAGTCCACAACTCAGCTGGTGAATCACTATTGTCCAGCTTTGCTGGTAAAAACTGGAACTTACTTCCTGCTGAACTTACTACTCTGTCCTCCTTACCCCAATTCAAAATATCCCTAAAGAAACACCTAAAAACACATTGGCTGTGTCCATGCGCAAACCCTGACCAACTCCACTCAAACAGAAACAATATATGAGAACCTAGCTACAGGTATAAAACTCTGATCCTTAAATTGCTCAGAAGTAATTTGTCTATCTCCTGCTGGTAAGATTTGAAATAAGGTTGACAGCATGTATGTTAGCTACCTTAAGGCTATGTGCTTCCCCTTTTCAGATATAATCTCTAACTATCTTCTCCTCAACCACCTTAAGGCTAAATGTTTCCCCTTCTCAGATGTAATCTCCAACTATTTCCTCCTTACCTATTAACTTGCATCCATTTCTTGTCTGTACTAAAGAAAAACATGTAATTGTGCGCATATAGCATTAAACAAATATCTATGTTGTTAAAATACAAAATAAGAATTTCACTGTAATTACACTTGTTTATGTATCTTTGGAGCTTTTCTCCCTGGACCTCCACTGAAAATGGACATGTATCCAGTCAGACTTTCCCAGTTAAAAAATGCAAAATAAAATAAAAATAAATAAAAATTTTCTACCCAGTTCAAACGGTAGAGGTACAAGTACCTGCGCAGACCCCGCTTTCCATATAGAGAGGTGCCCTAGCAATACACATTTTTTCTCCTTTTAAACTGCTGTATGGGCACAAAATGAAGGAGGCTCCCTGGACTTAATACAAGATTCCCACAAGGAGACTGTATGGAGTAGATCCTACTTCAAGAAACTATGGGAATGGCCCAGGAGCAGTCGTGACTTGCATACTAGCAGCAAAAAGACTGGTGTGACAGGAAAGTCAGAGAGCATTCTGCTGTGCAGCAAGTTATGGTGTTTATTCTGTAAGAAACAACAGCCTGGGAGGGTCCTTTCAATACTGTGAAAGTGTGTGACACTATCTACATGGAAGAATGGTCAGGTAGGAGGCAGAAGCACAAATTCTACCATGCTAATGTAAAGCCATACATGACAGAGAGGCACTGCTATTCAGTATCTGCAATGGGTTGTAGGAGGAAAAGAAGGTGGATCTGGTGGATAGATGATCTCAGTGAGGCTCAGTCTGATTCCTAAGTGGATAAGGAAGCCATGTCCCAACAGCTAATTCCTACACAGATTCAGAAAGTCTGAGAAATACTGCAGGAATTGGGGATACATTTAAAGGTAAGGTAGAGCATCATATGGACACAAGACCCCAGCAATCCATCAACAAAGCCCCTCACAGGGTGACCTGGAAGAGTAGGGCAAAATCTGTGAGAAAAAGTACAGGAAGTGGTGGAACTTGGGGGTAAGCCAGAAGTCCAACAGTCCCTGGGCCACCTTAGTGGTGTTGGTGTTAAAGAAAGACGGAAGTAGCAGATCCTGTGTGCACTAGAAAACTGGTCACGCACAGTCAGATGCTTACCTCATGCTCAGGACAGAAGACTCAGTTAGAGCAGCTGGGTGAGTTACTACTACTGAATAGTCCAAGGGCTACAGGCAGGTACTCTTGACATATGCAGCCAGTGAGGGCTCAGCATTTATTACTTGTTTTGAATTAGGCAAGTTTACTAAAATGCCCTAAGAAATGAAGAATGCTCCAGTAACTTTCAACAGTCTGGTAGACAACACCCTAGCAGCTGTGAGGCATTATGTCCTTGCATACCTGGGTAATACTACAGTCTTCAGCTGGTCGTGACCAGAACATGATCAACTTATCAGGGAGGTGTTGAGCAGACTACAAAAGACAGTTAACATTTAAGGTCAATGAGTGTAAGGTAGGAATGTCAGAAGTGCCTTACTTGTATTGCAATGACTATGGAGGCAATGAAGTAAAATATTAGGCAGACAGGGCGTAATCTTGTTACCAAGGATGCAAACTCAATTACCCTTTTAAGACAAGGAATTACATTGTGTACCAGTGAAGTGCACCACCACCTCAAACTAATGTTCTGAATGATGCCTCTGGAAAAGTTGCTTGAGATTCTCAAAAGGGGAGAAACTTGGATGCCATGGAACAGAAACAGATATACAATGTGATGTCTGTACTTTCTTCTGAAAGCAACACATCTGTATCCTATATTTAATCTTTGTAAAATCTGCTCCGCCACGGAACTGCTTTTGTAAGATGTCTGAACAGTGAAAACAGTATATTTGTACTCATGTAATACAGACAAAATACTTAATTCTATTTTGATTTAAAAAAATGCAGTAACTGTATGACGAAATGCAAAGATGTTGCTGACTCAGGAAAAAATTAATTATTAGCACACAGTTAAGTCATAAAACAGGTGCCAGGCAGGAAACTCTGAGCCCAGAGCTGTGAAGTTAGTAACATGTGAAATCTTGTTGGTCTTTCTGCTGCTTTTATTTCTTCTGTACTTCAGAAAACCACAGAACACGTGAGAATGCTGTCCCCTATAAGGGCAGGGTAGTCTTGAACAGTCAGTGACACACCTTTGCTGACTATCCATCGCACAATGAACTTGCATAGTATTACCAGTCAAGCACTCTAGGGTTAGGGTTAAACACCCAGATTGCTACCTAAATGACACTATTGCTTAGTCATGTCTCACCTTAGTAAGGGGGTATGAATGAGCTAGTTGGCCAAAAACAAGTGGTTAAAAAATGGCATGTCGTTCTATACATAATGAAAGCATTTTCATTATTAGTTCTAGGATCATAGGAAGGGGTATGAAGGGTTTTGAGAAAAGAAATGGACGAGTTTGTTGATTTATTATTCTGATTAAGAATGTGTAGAAAAGTTAAGTAGCTGTTTCTATGATGGGTAGCTATTTTCTTTTCTCAGAAACAGGTAGTGGTGGGTGAATTTGGCTTACAAAAAGATTAAACAGCTTATTCTGTTAGTGGGCTGAAGTTACATAGTATTTACAAAGCAATTTAGTGAAATAAATAGTAGGACGTAGTGATATGCTGGGCAGGGCATATTCAGTTTGGATAGTAGTACCTTTTTGTTAATGCTCTTGCCTCAAATGACAGCAAGTTTTAGAGTCTGTAACAACATTTTTTGCTGATTCCTGATTTTATTAGCTACTTGTTCAGTGTGAGGTGTAAAAGAAAACACTGGGTTCTTAAGAACACTTAGAATGTTTTATTATCCTGGTTAACTGATTAAGTGAAAGGGTTTGCTCGTGAGATCTGGCTGGGATGTTGTATGCTTTATTATTTTAGCTCCTCATTAAAGACGACTTCTTTATTTATTTCTTCTATGAGCACTCAATAGGCCCCATTCATTGAATGGGGTGGGAGCTGGGCATTTGACAGACAGACAGCCTCTTTTCTCCTGATCAGGAAGTCCTACTTGCCCATGCATTACCCCAGTGGTGAAAGTCGAGTGGTAGAGAGCAGGCCAGCTTGCTGGTCCTGTGGGGTGGCCTAGCCTACCCTACTGCAGTGGAGTGCCATCTTCTCCTCAGCAGCTTCCTATGCTCTGATGTGTGCTGACGCCATAATGCTGAATCCTTCAGACTAGGCACCTGCGCAATAGCAGAACACATTCCCTAAGCCCATGTTCCATAGGTACACCTACAGCTCCCACTAGGTGTCACCAAACTGGCTAGCCAGAGGCATCCCCCTCCCCCTAATTGGTAAAAACTGGTAGGGGCCAATCATGCCCACCCTCTCTGGCTCCTGCACATGCCGTAGTTGCCTATCCAGTTTGGGCTGCCTGCACCACAGGCAGGGTTTTATTCCCCTATGCCATGGAGCTCATAATGCAAACTTATCTGAATAATTTTGGAGATGCAGCTCCATAGGGAATTAAGTGTTTGTAGTTCTACTTGCACGTTGTTAGGAGATTGATCTGAGATGAGGACTGCATGATGCCAACAGTCAGTTACACCAATTGCTTTCTTTCTATTCTTTTTCACTACCAATAGTATGTTTTAAAGGATGATGGCATGCAAATATCAAGCTATTCCCATCACAAAATGCTTTTCCTCCATTTAATCCATCTATAAAATTACTATATAAAAAGAAATCAATTTACAATATAATCTTAGTGATTTCTGTCTGAAGTTGTTTCTTAAATTTTAGCTGCATACCATTTTGTTCTGTGAATTATCACATTGTTTCCTTCTGTTCCATATTACGTTATCTGTGACGTCATATAGGCAGGGATATAAAAGAATGTGCCTTCAGTTTAGAAGAAAATGATCTAAGGGAAGAGTTGCTTGATTTAATAGCGATTTATAGACATTAATATCAACAAAAGAAATAGGCTACAGATAATCAATAAGGCCCAAAATGTTAGAAGTTTGATCAAACAAATGAACATAGTAATCAGGACTGTTCATAGAAACTCATGTGATATAACAAAGTAAATAGGATATATTATTGTGCAGATAAATTAATAACAGATAAAGTTTTGCCACAAAATCTCAGGTCAGTAAGGGAAAGAAAGGGGAGAAATTAAATGGCATAATGGAAGTATGGAACACAGAAAACTATAAAGCAATTAAGACAAGAAGTGTCACTGTTGGAAGAGTACAGAAGAGGGAACAGATCAACAAAAATATCCAGAAAGATAGATGTGATAAAAGCAATGCGCAATATCAGAACAGATCAAGATCTACCATTGTAAATAATAAACTAAAGATATCAGTACATGCAGAACAACTTAGAAGATATGCAGATAAATATAAAGGAAAAATACAAAATACGCAATTTACTGATGACTCAAAAATGTTTTATAGAAAACTGGGAAACAAGGCAAAAGGAATTAAAACACCACCAAACAAAGACGAAATAGACACATTTTGGAGAAATATCTATAAAAAGCCTGTGGAACATAAAGATGCTGAATGGATAGAAGTAGTAAAAGAATGAATAAGAAGAAATTGAAACAAAATTAGGAAAACCTCCTAAATGGAAAACCCTAGGCCCAGATGCAGTACCTAACTTCTGGCTAAAAGTATGAACATATTTACATGAAGATTTAACTATGAGTAAGAACTATTTATATGCACACCCTAAACAGACAATAACCTGGTTATCAACAGGAAAAACAATACTCCTCCTTAAGAGCAAACCTGCAAGCTATCCTAAAAACTATAGACCAAAAACTTGTTTTTTGATGAAATATAAACTCTATACTGGAATTTATGCTGATAGAGTTTACAGTCATTTAGAAGAAAACTCAAATCATGGCAATAGAACAAAAGGGTAACAAAAGAAGGTCCTGTGGAACAAAGGATCATTTGTTGTTAACGTCATAATGGAGAACTGTATAAAGGTAAAGAATTTAAGTATGCCATGGAGAGACTATAAAAAAGCATTTGACAGTATCCCACATTCATGGATAAAAGAGTGCTTAAAAATGTATAAGATATACTGTACACTGACCATGAAACAGTAGCAAAGTACTTTGCAGTTAAGCCATTATAAAGGACAAATTATTATTCCAGGGATAAACATTCAAAGGGGGATATTCCAGGTTGACTCTGTCACCATTGCTCTTTTGTCTTGCCCTTAACCATTAAGCTGTCTACTTAACAGATTAGGTCATGGTTACAATCTGACTCCCTGAAAACAAAAAAGGTATAAAGACTTCTATTCTTCTTTTCGTGGATGATTTAAAACTATACAGTTCATCAGATGAGAACTGAAACCACAACTACAAGCGGTCAAAACTTTCTCAGATGACATAAGTAAGTCATTTGGTCCTGATAAATGTGCAAAACCAACCTTTAAAGCAGGAAAGCTGCAGCACCAAGAGAATATCAGTCTGGGACAGCAATGTGATTTAAAAGAACCACAACAACAGGGAGTGTATAAATATTTGAGAACTGATGAAAGATCAACAATAAATCATGAACAAATGCAAATAAAACTTGGTAAGGAATATTTCTGAAGACTAAAATGAATGCTAAAAACAGATTCGACATCTAGGAACAAGGGCCAGACAATAAACCAATTAGCTCTTCCCGTCCTAACTTACAGTTTTGGAGTAAGTGACTGGTCCCACAAAGTACTGGATCAGTTGGACAGGGAAAAAAGAAAAATGATTTAGGCTTATCAAATGATTTATAAAATTCATTATATATCAAGATTATATATTCCCCATTCTGAAGGAGGTATGGGTGTCCTCGAAACTGATTACATGTATAAATCCACAGTAGCAGGACTGCATATATATCTGCTGAACTCACAAGATCCAAACATAGCGAAAGTTTTAAAACATGAGGAGAATAAGTCTAAGATGACTTCCCTGCTTGGCTTAGCAGAAGCACATTGCTGTCAAGTGGGAATGGAAATCAAACGAGAAGTAGATAATCAGGCAGCAACTGAATGTGTCAAAAATAGAAAGAATATAAGGTGAAGGAACAGATGAGAAGGCAAGAAATGTGGAAAATGCATAAATATAGTTGCAAGTACAGAAGGAACAACCTTGTGTTGATCAGGACCGAACACAGGAATTGTTAAGGATTGGTGAATTTAAACCAGAAGAAGAAAGGTTAATATTGGCCACCCAGGATAGTGGACTGTATACATTGGTTCACAAAGTCCACTGAGCATGTCTGAGAAACAGACAACTAAAGATTTTGTTAAACAAAATTTGAAACAGTCTCACATCTTGTTGCTGCTTGAGATACACTTATGGCAGAAGGACTGTCTACTGAAAGGTATAATAATGTGGCATGACTGTTGGACTGGGGATTGTACAAACATTATAATACAGAAGTAGCTGAGAAGCATTGGAAACATGAGCCACAAAGCAATACAGAAAATGATGAGGTTTACATCACATGAGATCAACCATTGCCAACAGTTCAAAAAATAGATGCGAGAAAACCAGATATAGTAGTCTAGGAACAAAAGACAAAAGTAGCATTGATCACTGAAATTGCTACAACCAGTGACTACATTGCTTTGTGTACAGAGACACAAAGTCGTAAAGTACCAGGATTTCCAGGAAGAAATGAGGGTAGTATGGAAGAATACCCAGAGAGTCTGAAAAGTAGTAGGAGCAATGCATAATAAAAATGAATTTATAATCATAAATGGATATGTTACCGAATCATGTAACTCCATATGAACTGCAGGAGTCATCAATTCTGGGTACACTGCGGGTACTGCGAAGAGCACTTCTGGCCAACATCAAAGATCAAAACAATACTAATTTCATAAACTTTAACCATACCTTGACTTAGGAATGGGGTCCGTTCCTGTCATGGCATCAGAAACAAAAAAGACTTGGAGAAAATAAAGGACAGAGATACAGCTAAATGTCAGAATTTTATGATCTTAAGTAAACAAGCGCAATGAAGCAAAAATCTATTTTAGGCACACAGCAATAAAAATGTAATCATAGATACTAACAGCAGTCTGACTTTTATGCATGTGGTTATCAGTCACAAAAGATGAACTTCATATCTTAGCTGGACAATTTTGTTTAGAATTAAAATCATGACACTGAGTAAAATCAAATAAGCAATTAATTCAAAAATAATACATCTTAAAATTTTGTGCAATTTAGCCACTCCAGTGGTGACACAGAGAGACAAAGATCTGATTACAGCCCAGATGACCTGGGATTGATTAGTGGCTGAGACAAAAGGTGGAGCGGCAAGGACGGATGGGTGTGCCCATCTTTGGTGGGTGGGAGCTTATTGATGATGCTCCCTAAGGGGAGGTGTGGTCCAAAGAATGGAGCTGTCCTCAGTAGTCAATGACGAAAGTGGGAAAGGGAGCAGGTAGGGCATATAAAAGAAGCCCTCCCGAATAAAAACACAAACAGCCAAGCCCCCAGGATGCCCTTAAGATAGACAATTGGCCCCAGCAATACTATAGTAGTTGCAGGGTAGGAGCATGGCTGGTAGGCCAGGCTTGGAAGTGGGGCACTAGGAGCTGGGCTTGTAAGATGAGGTCCGAGGGAACAAAAAATAAATCTGTACAACTTAAAGGCATTACTAAAAATTAAAGAAGGTCATTCTAAACAACAAAATGTCATGCCTGAGATGGTCTAAAAGTAGATTCTCTCATTCCAAGTGATACATCCAAAGTGCATGATATTCTCATCCCAGTGCAGCATTAATCACATGGAGTTATTTACAATATCCTCATAAAATTACATCAAAGAGACAAAAACCATAACTATAAAACTAAATCACATCAGCAATTCAGGAAAGTCACTCAAAATGAAGCGGGAAGAATAGTACTGCAGAAAACAACACAATATAATAATTAAAAAAAACATACTTTTATTTTACAATGGTCTTTCAAATATAAATATCTAAGTGGCTAACAGATGATTAGAATTTTCACACTACATTACACTCATCCAATTCGGATCTTCATGCAAAGCTTGATACTTTGTGCAACATGGGCAGCACCTCTTTGCCATTGTCTCACAGACTACATATTAAAATCACTATTTCTGCCTCTGATTTTACCAAGTCAGTTTCTGCACTAGATTTGCCAACACCCTCAGCTAGACTTGGTATTTCAGAATCAACGAAAGAGGTGCATTTTAACTGAATAGGCAAATGATGACCAATTCAATCAGTCTATAACTTGAAAACGACTAAACTACCCTGGAACCAGAGTGTATATATGCTCAGTGGTATGATTCCATTTGGCAGTAGACCAGACAGATGAAAGAAAGGCGCATGTCAATACTTGCCTTATGTCAAGATGCTCTGCAGATAACTGTCATCCCCCTGCAATGTCCCCAGTAGGCTGGCAACTGGCTGTAACACTGATGAGGGGATTATCTGTTTCAGCCTTAACTATGTATGCTGGCAGATGCCATGCATGTTCTCTAAAATAAGGGCTTATTACACATTCTTCTTTATGCATGAATGCCCTCACATATGAGCAATGAAGGTTACCACACAAATGCGACATAACATAGCCAAATGCACATCCCTGGTTCATATGATGCGTTCTGCACACCTACATTCCACTAGGTATTAGTACAGCAGCACCCGGAACTGCCTCCTCTATCCAGAATAGTTTATAAAACATTAGCTGCTGACTTCCAACCTCTTCCACCAGCTCCTCCTCAGCTCAGATTGCCAGCTGATCTAAGACTGTCTAGGTCACCACTGGTTCTACTCCTCTGCACCATAGGAGACAGCCTTTCCTCATGATATCCTATCAGACATACCAGAACATTTCCTTCATCAGTCCTTATCAAGCTTGTTTCTCCCTCTTCGCCCTCCTTAAAATAATGCTGTGCCTTCCTAAGCCTTCTCATTATTAATGTTTCTGATTATCCCCAAATAAGTTTGTACTAGGCCTATCAACCTCACTCCCACATGACTGGCTACTACAGAAGCACTGGTACTGCTGAATGGAAAATGTACAAGAAATTCAGATCACCTAATCAGTACACAAATCAAACGAGACAAAGTCACAAGGGTTCATATCAGTACATGCTCACTGACAAGATTCTAGATTTTTCATTTCCTTATTACTGGTCCATAAGAAAATTTTGGCCCGTCACACTTCTGCCGTCTAATGTACATCACAATAATCAATACACACCAGAAGTAATCAATCACTGTCTAACCTACAATGACTGAATTTCCATGGTCTAAAACCAAAACGTACTAAAAAATCCAATTTACTGTTCCTAGCAACTCCAAAACTTAAACGAAAAGTGAATTTCAGTAGTCACTCATATGTTCTTTACGACAGCTAACATGCTCAGGTCCTAAAGTCTTCAAGAAAACAATGTCATTAAATTCTTTGTTTTTTTTAATCTACCATATAACTGTCTAGCTGCATTTAAGGTTACTCACAATTGATTCTTCTTATGTGGACAAATTAACTACCACATTACCATACCATTTGTTTATCCACTAGACACTACAAGTTACAGTAATTCAGACAATAGTTGATCAGAATGCACATTACAGAATACAACTGCTTTCTGTGATAAACTACAAGAGATGTTATAGTAAATCCGCAAAGCATGGGTTAAGACAAAATGCAATGCAATGTTTCCCTCCTTCCATGACTACAGAAGTCACAAAAAATGTTCACCGTTCTTTAATAAACCTGAGACAAGATTTCAACAAAATATTTAATTGCAACAATGCAAGATTTTTAATAAAAATTTGTAATTGCAACAGTTCACTTAAGTTTTAAAACATGCTAACACAAAAGGCAATAAACAACATGAAGGACTAAACATGTTCTACTGAAGGTTTTCCTCCTGCTTAACTAGTCCAAACATAGTTTGTCATCACTGGTTACTTACCATGGCTTTTTCAGGTAATTCTTCCTGTTATTTCCCTACCATTACCAAACACGGTATATGCTTCTGTAGGGACCAGTGAGAGGACACTACATCTTCCCTAATGAGAAGTGGAGAGGGTGGAGGAAGGAAAACAGTCTGGTGGAAGAAGTTGTCCCTTTCCCAAGGACTGTGCAATCTTGGGGTTAGTATATACAATTATCAGGGGGTGTGGAAGCACACAGCCCCCCAAATAAGGGGTGCAGGTGGGTTTGTCGCATGCAAAAAATAATGTTTTAGCCTTTCTTTTTTAAACTTTTCATTTGCATGAGGTAAGGATTTTCCTTACCAACATGCATAGTGGATTATCTACATTTGGTTGTTTCAGTCATTTTAAGTACACTCATACAAATTGTGTGTGTGTGTGTGTGTGTGTGTATATATATATATATATATATATATATATATATATATATATATATATACATATATATATATATATGTGTGTGTGTATATACATATATATATATATATGTGTGTGTGTATGTATACGTGTGTGTGTATAAATACATACACACACAAACACACATATACAGACAGGAAAAAAGAGAGACACACATTTCACAGTGAAGACTGCTAGCAAATTGTTTTTCTAATCAATACTTAACTGAAGGAGAAGGAGGGTTTTTGCTTCACTTCGAAAATACATAGCACAGCAATTATCACTACAGGAGCTTTCCCTATGATGTTAATAAGCACTCAGCACCCTGACTATTTGCTGGATTTCAATAAAGACAGACAAATCCCTGCTAAATTACATGTGAATCAAAGCAGTTCAGTAGTTCTCAGATGTACACAGTGAAAATACAGCCAATCCCTGGGATGTCTGAATTAAATGCCTAATATCACCCCTTACAGATAACACACGAGTCCCAAGATAAGAGCACATCATGTAGCCCTTTATTTAATTAGTACAAAAGAATGACCCATAGAAAAGACAATTACTTAATGGAGGATGGGAGATGGGGAAAGCTAAAATAAGTCAAAAAACGTAATTTCTGAGAAAGAAATGATGTTTCCGGAAAGATGGCAGCAGCTATTATGGAACTGTTATCTCACAGTGTTATCAAGTTTCAGGATGTACTAAGTGCAGGTAGCCTCAGTCCCACTCTACTACCAGGAACTAAAATCTCCAAAGCCTGATCTTCCTTTCACCTTCTTGTTTGCAGCAGCCGCACTGGTGGAGGGTCCACTGTTATCTTCTTCTGCTGATCTTTTTCTAGAACCAAAGGAAAACAATGTGAGAATAAAACAATTTCTCCATTTTTTAATGCTGTCAACTGTGAACAGAATGTGCAATAAATGCAGCTGTAATGAACTGGCTGCAAAAACCTTCTTCGTAGCAAGTTGCTGTCTGGAACACTAGACATAACACGAGCAGAACATGGTTTACAACTACTACAATGTCTGTACTGAAACAAACAAAATTAATAAACAACTAAATATTACCAGACAAGCTCTGTCCCCTACTCAGGCAATATAATGTATTACTTTCCTGACGGCATTCCATGTTTACATGCATCTTTACAAGCTAGTGGATATGTCCAGCAATAAGTTATAATGGCTAAGGTAAACATGTTAAAAAGATGAATCTGTTAAATCTGCAGCTGATTCTCAGTCTCTACTGGAAAACCCAGGCAATGAAATTATTTAACCAGACAGAATGGTCAGAATCACTCCCTAAAACAGACAGTTGCGGCTAGTGGTAAATACATGGAACTTTTTTTTCTGTTACAGTCACAAGTGACTTTTTTTGGGGACTATGGATATGACTGGAATTTCCATATCCGTATACATAGGTATTCTCCAGGAAAAAAGTATGAAACATAACTGAAGGAAAACAAGAAATCCTGTAGACTTAAAAGTGGAAGTTAATAACTGAATACTGAAAATGTAAAACTGTAAAATTGAAACATCACCTTTTAGGAAAATCATTAGAAATATAATTACAATGAATAATAATGGTTCTATGTAAAACCTCCCACGTTCGCATTACACTATATAAACAGAATCAGAATTCAGAACGACTTAGTATGTTTTGACAGAGGAGTTAGGATCCCCTTGCACACAAATGTGGGGGTTACTCCAAAATCAGTGTCATGTAACTGCTGACTACCTCAATCATCATTCCATCTCACAATGAAGACAATACTTCACGTTTCACCAAATAGCATATTGTTCTTATTCTGACAAACAGTGATCCCATGCTGATACTAATTTTAGGTATAGAAGGATATAGAAACCTGCCTAGATCGGTTTAATTTTCTTAGATGTACCTTTGTCAGTAATTACAGGTTTTACTAGATACTTGAAATTTGTAACTTTTTTTTTTTTGCAATAATACAGCTGTGCATAGTAGAACGGGACCATTTACTGTTTACAGACTTAGTGCTACCTATCAACAAAAGCAATATTCCATGATGGAATAGAACTCCTTTTTTGTTGAAAGCAGCTTTGTTAAGAGAGAGAAACCTTTGTTTTGAAATCACATTAAACTCCTAAGTACTAAATCAGGACTCCTGCTCTCTTCCTTTCTGTTCAAGAATGCTGTTTGGATTTGGGGGGACTATCTTTCACAGAACAGTGAAAAGACTCTTGTATTTTCGCCCAGTCTGAAGCCGCTAAGCAATTTCTACAGACATGGAGAAAACAGGAAATAAGGCCGATTTCCTCACAGAATGTAACCTAAACTTTGACAATATGCCATGTGTGCCATCTACAGGCACTAGTTATTTTTAGACTTGGTGGTTGTTCAATAACAGTATCCTCTAGAAAGGGGTAGGAACAAGCATATTTCACTGTAGTTACAGTTATTCTGCCATCACCTATCTGTTTAAATATTTTCATTTCTGACTGCAAAAATTTAATACATCGGTTGGTTTACTGGATGAATTTCAGTAACTTTGTCCTTGGTATGAAATCGATCTGGTTGGCGGCAGATGCACAGTTAGGTGTAGGAAAGCACTGTTGACACTGAAGAAGCATCAGCAGACCCTCTTGACTTTGTAAACTGTGTGTGTACGGGGGGGGGGGACATGTGTATGTGAATAAAAACAAAACAGTTTGCTTAAAACTCAGTTACTGTTGGTAAACCTGCATTAGAAGGTACTGACTCAAACTGAGGTGTGTGCGTGCGCATCCGCATGCTTGCATTTGAAGGTGTCTGTGCAACTGTGTTGCATGGACTGATAGGGAGAAGGCAAGCATGGTGAGGTCTAACAGTGCAGTCTTCGATTTAAAGACATGACAATGACTGTTTCTTACTGTAGTTTTATAAATGTCTGAATCACAGCTTATCACCATCAAGAATTGCACAAACAGTAACAGTTGTGGTCATTTTTTTCTGATTCCTATCTCTAGTGCTTTAAGAGACTTTTCAACACTGAATGAATATGTTTGCTTTAAACCACAGTTATATATAACAAAGTTCTACCTTTCATTACACAGAAAGATCTAGCAAACTCGTGTAAAGTTATTTAAAATTCTTATACACTTCTTTCTGAGATACATGCTACCCAATGAAACAAGCTGTGTGTTACACGTTTGATGTTTTACAGTCTCTGTAATAATCTACTGATGTTATGCAGTTTCAAAATAACAGGCTCTGCCTTTTCATTTTCTGAATATCAAATACTTGTAATTTCAACAGTTATCCACTAAAATCAGCAACTGCAAATTACTTATGGATGGTGGCTACAGCATGATATTAAAAGGCCTGCTGACCTCCAGAATGCAGTACTATTGGTATTCATGAGTATGGCACTTCAACTAATTAGCCAATGAGGAATAACACATTTGGAATCTTAAAGCCTATGAGACAGTCCCTACAAACCAATATAAAATTAAAGGAAGCCACAAAAAGTTGGTAAAAACAAAGCTTTACTGTGCTAAACGAGGCTTCAGACAACAGCAGCCTACACGTTTTGCTGTATTGTGGCAACCACTCCTTATAACACACACAAGTATACCACAAAATAATTATGTTTCACTTCCCCTTTGTACTGCTTCATCACAATAAGTACAAAACACAAGAAGAAAAGGCAGACAAAAATATGTCAACGGACATTACCAAGACAACGTTTTTTATTGCTATAAATTTCTCATAATTACAAATTACTGCACCATACAAAGTTTGCAGCTGTGGAACCCCTTTCTACAGCAAACTTTGGAGTAAATTCCCCAACAAGCACTTAATTAGGTGAGGAGTTAGTAAATATACTTTCAGTTTAAAACATTAGACATACAGGAGACCAAAGCCTAATGACTTCAGCAGGTCTACTGAACAGAAATCTGAGGAAATGCAAACGCTGATAAGAGGTATCCCAGTTCAATTACCAACTATCAAATGGAAACACAGGCATTACATCTGCAAAAGAAATTAAAGAGTGGATCCTGCAATAACAGTCCCTACAGAAGGAATAGTTAACTAAATTAGTCAGAGATGGTATATGTAGTTCTAACCTTTCTGACTGCCACGGCAGTCATGAAAAGAGAATTCTTTAGAAAAGGTTGCAAAATGCTTATAAATAAGTTACCTGACCTGACTGCATCTGTACTAATTTATTAAAAGGAAACTCCACCAGAAAACAACTTAAAAAACAAACAAACAAAAAAAAAAAACAGAATATAAGACAACAGAGAGTAGAAAACTGTTTGATAGTAAGACCAATGATTGAGTACATAGATTCATCAGACCAATGGATGGGATGAACCTATGAACCTATGAATTTTGGCAAAAATGCTAAGAAACCTTTGGGTGAACACTTGCCCTTCTTAAAGTCATCCAAAATTCAGTTTTCAGACAGCTCCCTAAAAAAATACTGAAAATCCAGAAGAGCGAATCTTGAAGATCGCTCTTTTCCTTTAAATTTATTTTTTGCAAGGGGCAAACCGACCCTACAACCCCTGAACTTATATACACCAACTCCGAGATCACCATAACTCGAAAAAAAGGGAATATTCTGGAAAATGGCCATCCTGGACTTAGCATATGCAAGTCCATTTTTTAAGCTAATTCAGTCTCCGTGTTTCAAGACTTGCTCTAGCACATGCCATCATTTCCAAAGGTTACCTTTTCGGACAATTTTTTTTTCTGTCATTCTGTGTGTGTATATGTGTATATATATATATATATATATATATATATATATATATATATATATATGTGTGTGTGTGTGTGTGTGTGTATATATATATATATATATATATATATATATATATATATATAATTAATTAATTACATACGCTCAAAATCCCAAATGGCAAAATAATCTTCGCCGACACCTACAGCAACCAAAAAGCACAATCCTTGAAGTTATCAATACCAGACAATGCATAAACATCCTAAACCCACAGACAAAGTCTCTTTTGCAATCAGTAAAATACCAAAGTGCACACATACACACACAGACAAACAAAAATAACTCATCAAAAATTGTACTAATAAGTACTAACGCTACTGCCTGCTGCAGCCATTTGCTTAGCTTTAGCCCTTGTGAGATCAAAACCAAACCCCTTGTGTTTGTAAGGCAAACACCTTAACCATTAGGCCACCCTTCCAACCCCTATCTAGAAAACGTATCAATATCATAAGTCTGCCTGAATAGTGGTACTACTAAGGGAAAGATTTTTTTTTTCCAGAAGGTAAGGTACAGAGTTGAGGTAAGGAGTTGGGATAGGATTACAGTTAGCACATGAATAAGAACTGGCAGGGCTTTGACCCACTGCACCACCATTTTCATGTGTGCTAACTCTAATGCTATACCTGCCCGTAACCTCAACCCTGCACCTTACCTTCCAAAAGACCCTTTCCTTAACAGTTTCACTACACAACACAGTCACCGATACTACATATACAAAAACTTACTAGCCCTTAGTCTAACTGAAAAACATTCACTCACATTCTCCCACCTGTTAACACCTATCAAATTACCTCTTTTTGCTAAAATGCGAGTTTGGCAAAACAAACGTTCAGTAGAATGAACGTTTGAGTAAATGCACTGCACTTTTCACTTGGTCAAGCACATCAGTATTCGTCCAAGTGAACTGTTACCATTTTATATATACATAAATGTGTGTGCACACACATACACATGTATCATATGCACACAAATGTACTTGTATGGTGATTGAGGCTACCATTTGGGTTTGTGTTTGTGGCAGGTGCCTAGCAGTGAAATTATAGAAAATGTGTTGTCTGGCCTAAGGCATGTACGCTGAGACAAATTCTTTACTTTAACAATACAAAATGTGGATAAGAAAAACAGATGGTAGGTCTTTCATCACCAGTGGCAAGGGTAGAACATGGAACTAAAGAAAAAGAAGGATACTGAAGAGTTTCGGCACACTAAATCATATCTAGGTGATACTATAGAGAGAAAAATACCACTACACCAAGGCTAACTACAGTGGAGGGTAAAGCAGTCCTTTAATACTGCACCAAGTTATAGTAAAGTTTAAATAGTAAAAGGGGATCCCAAAGAGGAAAAATAAAAACAAAAAAAACATTTATTCTCTTTAAGTTTAGGCATTAAACAAACAAGGATTACAATTTTGTATGCAAGCGTTTTAATAAACTTGACTTTTTAGAACAGACATCTAACTAGTTCAGAGGCATGTACATCTGTGGCATAACCTGCTATACCAATAAAGTACTACCGGTGAGGATGCAGAGTAGAGGTGGGGAAGGTGGATGAGTTTAAGTACTTGGGAACAACAGTTCAGAGTAATGGTGAGTGTGGAAGAGAGGTGAAGAAGAGAATACAGGCAGGATGGAGTGGGTGGAAAAGTGTGTCAGGAGTGATTTGTGACAGACGAGTACCAGTAACTGAAAGGGAAGGTCTACAAGAGGGTAGTGAGACCAGCTATGTTATATGGGTTGGAGACAGTGGCATTGGCAAAAAGGCAGGAGTCAGAGCTTGATGTGGCAGAGCTGAAGATGTTAAGATTTGCACTGGGTGTAATGAGGATGGACAGGATTAGGAATAAGTATATTAGAAGGTCAGCCCAGGTTGGAAGGTTTGGAGACAAAGCCAGAGAGGCAAGATTACATTGGTTTGGACATGTGCTGAGGAGAGATGCAGAGTATATTGGGGAAAAAGATGCTAAGGATGAAGCTGCCAGGTAACAGGAAAAGAGGGAGGCCTAAGATAAGGTTTATGGATGTGGTGAGAGAAGACATGCAGGTGGTTGGTGTGACAGAGTACGATGCAGAGGACAGGAAGAAATGGAAACAGTTGATCTGCTGTGGCAACCCCTAACGGGAGCAGCCCAAAGAAGAAGAAGTGACCAGTGAAATTGCAAACTAGCTAATTCAGCTCAAGGATTCTTGCTGATGGCAGAAATCACCTCCAAAGTAATGTAATTGCTGAAGCAGGCAGCTATATGGTACTCGGGGGGGGGGGGGTAAGAACTTTTTGAACTTAGCCATTTATTTCTTGGGACAGGAAACAACCTATGTAGCCTAAGGGCTACTGCAGCAATGCAAAATTCAAGCATCTGCTGTAATAGGCAAGTGCAACTTACACAACTGTACTTGGAGTCACTTTCTACTTCCTGTTCTTCTCTTAAGAAATACTTCAGCATCTTTCAGGAACATGCAGAAAATGAACCATGGGTTTATTTTTTTGTCAACTGGCAGTCCTTAAGAATGCTGTCTTCTAGCTTGAAGGTATCCTTAACTCTGATCCTTTAGTCTCCAAGAAGACTGACTCTCTTGCACTGGCTTCTTCTGAACTATGTAAACCTCTATTCTAGAAAGGAAGCCTAAACCTCAAACTATTACTATCTCACTAGCTTCTCTTAGGTCTCAGAAACCTCAACATCATACTACTTTTCCACAAGGTAGAGTTTAAAGCCTTAAACGTATATGAAAAAAGTATTTTCATCTCATCCAGACTAATATAAGAGACACTTTCTTGCCCCACTTAGAGTCCTCTGTACCTGTATCAGAAGACTGAGTGGCCACACAAAAGCTGTTGTATACAGCCACCCCAAAAAAGAAATGTGATCCAATAGCTATACTTATCAGTACCTTCAAGTCCTTTTTCATGCAACCGTGTTGTCCGTTTTCATCCCAAACAAAATCTCTTACCTGTTTTTAATTTGGCCAATTAGACTTTAGGAGGTGCAGACCAAAATGTTCCCATTCCATACAAGGTTTGGATTCTGATTCATATCCAGCATTACACCTTCCTATTTCTGAACTACCTACCTAATGTTTAGCATTATTTCCTCATAACTAAGCTCCACTGACCTGTTTCTGCAAGACAGAACTCAAAACAATTTAATTTTACCATAATGTGGAAGGAAGTTTTCTTATACTGTCCTACACATGTAAAACATTTATTTTAGTCAGTATTAAATAAACTAGAGATACCCAATTTAGTGTAGAAGAGGGTAATGAGAATAACATCTGAGAACAGGGACATTTTCAACACCAGTGACCTCCATTCATAACACTGAATATCACAGCCCCTTGTCTTAGCTGCTAGGGAAAAGAGGCATCCTTGACTTCTTCCCAAAGCAAATGGAATTCCACAGATAGTGTCTCCATTGCCTTCACTTGTTTTGTGCCCCTAAATAAAGATAAAAGAACAAGTCTTTAAAAAGCACCAGGAAACTCATATTTAAAAAAACAAAAAAGCAGTCCCACTTAACCCTATTTATTCATAGAAGCTATTACAGGTAGAGAAACTAACTACACACAAGTAAAATGCCTGCTGCTGGAAAACAGTAACATTTAAGCAACATGGAATGGATACTTAAAGCACCCAGTCCTGAGACATTAAACTCCAGTGCTTTGGGTCCGCATGAACATCAAAAGGAGAAAATGCAACAATGGGCAGTGACAGCATTACATGTAGCTAAATGTGGCAGCTTGTTGTTATGCACTGTGCTTTTTAATCATCATTTTATTTATTTATTTGTTGACCGGGTTAGTCTGGCTGAGCTACTGCCCATTTTCAGCACAGACCCGAGGAGAAAATCTCCAGATTATTACAAAACAATGTAGCAATAGTTCATATAAATACTTCAAAATAAAAATAAGTTGAGATACAGAATACAAAAACAAACAAAGTAGCTATCGTTAATTCTCCATTATTGCAAGACACTGCTTAACAGATGAACCCTTTCCCTGCATTAGGAATGAAGAAGCCATTGTTCTGCATATGTGGGCCATGGATTATGTAAACACAGACGGCATGCAGTGGGTGCTGCTTACAGTTAGCTACAGGACGTGATTTGCAAGTGCCAGTATATAAATTCATGAATAATCATGTTAATGGAAGATAAAATGGTATGATATTTTTTAGCATGTAAAAAACTTTTAGGTGTGTGTGTGTGTGTGTGTGCCTGTGTTTTGACAGACTAACTACTGACGTTCACAGTGATACTCTCTACATACTTTTACAAAGCAATACAAACAGGATTCCTTTTCTAGGTCTAGCTCAAACTTTGTTAGGATCATTCTCCAGGGGCTCACGGATCCATAATCATCCACCTCCCAGTTTGGATAAGATTTGGTAATCAACCCGTAGTCCCTTAAAGACTACTGCGATGGAATGATGAACATAGTACAGCTCTGAGGGTTGCACTTAGCTGTAACAGCAGATGATCAAGTTCCTCAATGTTGCAGTAGTCACACACACCCTCAAACCCCCCCCTTATATATATTATCATTGGGATATAAAGTAGGGCTGTGCTTGTTTCTAATTTATATAGGTTGGTTCTTTCATGATTGTTAGCATCTTTTCTCACAGTAAACTCAAGAAAGATCTGTGGAAGTCTTCACTCGGACTACTTATTTCCCTCCTTGGGATTAGCCAATCATGAGTGAGAGTGAAGGAGAGTGGGGGGGGGACCTTTTTGAATCTGGCCGATTGGTATTTCCTAGGGCAGGAAACCACCCATATGTAGTCTAAGGGCTACTGCTGCAGTGGGAATGATGAACATGCAGACCATCATCCTGAAGGCTTCTTAAAAAGAGATGTTTTCAGGAGGGAAGTTAGTGGAGGATGATCCATTGATGCTGTTTTGAAAGGCCTTCCAAATCTTCAAAATCTGTTGTGGCACAGGATTTTGAAAGTAAGGTAGAGAAAGTACATCTAGGAATGCAGCTGAATGATTGCCAATCAAGTTGTGAAGGGCTAGAAGAGCACTTCTTTATTGAAACACACATATTCCATTTTTAACTCAAGAGGTGAAGAAGAGAGTACAGGCAGGATGGAGTGGGTGGAGAAGAGTGTCAAGAGTGATTTGTGACAGACAAGTACCAGTAAGAGTGAAAGAGAAGGTCTACAAGAGGTTAGTGAGACCAGCTATGTTATATAGGTTGGAGACAGTAGCACTGATAAAAAGGCAGGAGTTAGAGCTGGATGTGGCAGAGTTAAAGATGTTAAGATTTGCACTGGGTGTGACTAGGGTGGATAGGATTAGGAATAAGTATATTAGAGGGTCAGCCCAGGTTGGAAGGTTTGGAGACAAAGCCAGATAGGCAAGATTACATTGCTTTGGACATGTGCTGAGGAGGGATGCTGAGTATATATTGGGAAAAAGATGTTAAGGATGAAGCTACCAGGTAACAGGAAAAGAGGAGGGCCTAAGATAGGGTTTATGGATGTGGTGAGAGAGGACATGCAGGTGGTTGGTGTGAAAGAGCATGATGCAGAGGACAGGAAGAAATGGAAACAGATGATCCGCTGTGGCGACCCCTAACGGGAACAGCCGAAAGATGATGATGATGATGATGTGGACTACCCAACCATTTTAAATTCAACTGTGGACTACCTACTATTTTCTGTTTTATTATATTGTAGCAAGTATTTTACAGTTCGAATTTTATGAATGACCTAGGTGCTTAACATAATTCAGGAAGTGAACTTCACCCCTCCAGATTGTGAAGTTTCTTCTTGGTTTACTTTACATTTAGTTACCATGGTAGTACTCTGAACATTCTTGTCCATTTAATTGCAGATACAGCCAGTGTAGATAAACTTGGAGATCCAGAAGTAAATGAAGCCTCAACTGACTAAATGGCTGTACACAACAGATAAAAATAAGAAATGTCCGATCTTCTTCATCCGCAGTCACCAGTAAAACCCTCCAAGAAGGCTGTTGCCATAGGGCCATTCCTTTTTGGAATCTTCTCCTATGTCAGAACTTAGCTTGCTGTCTGGCTCACC